>NC_060275.1:120786067-120793059 GCF_021613505.1 Equus quagga
CCCCCCCGCAACGGCCCGCGCCCTCCGACCCCCTCGGCACCCCACACATCCCGGCCTGCGACAGTTCGGCCCCGACTCTGGGTGCCGGCGCCCCTGCCGAAGCCGCGGGGGACGCCTGGGCCCTCAGCCCGCGCCGCCCGCCCCCGCCGCCGCTGCCGCGCACCCAGATCGCGGTGAGGCGCCAGGCCGCTCTTCTCCCGGATCTTCTCCTCACACAGCACCAGCCGCGGGCCCGCCGGCGCCATGCTTTCAAACGGCACGCACCTGCCCGGCGCCTGCGCGCTGGGGCCCCGAGGGCGGCGGGGCGGAGCCAAGGATCCCCGTCGGGGTGGCCGTGGCGGCCCAGAGGAGGGGAGCTGGACGGGAGGGGCCCCGGGCTGCAGGCTGGGCGTGAGGCCCAGTCGCTCCAAAGTACTGGGCGGCGACCCTGGCCGCAGCCCCCGTCTGCTGTGCGCATGCTCTCCTCGGGGCGGTGCTGCCTCCTGGGCACGCTGCTCTCCTGGGCAAAGCCTGCGTGCCTGGGAGACCCGGCCCCAGCTGGACCTCCGCCCCAGCTGGAGACCCCTCCCGCCCCCAGCCTTGCTGATCATGTTGCGGACACCAAGTGCCCGTGGTTCTCCCCAGGACCCCTGCTTGTGGGATCGCAGCGATCTCCCACCGCAGTCGCTCGGTGAGGCTGGTCCTCCTCTGTCCTTATCCTCAAATCCCCCGGGCCGATCTTGTGGCTCACCACTGACCGGGAGGTTCACGGCCTGTCAGTCCCTCTAGGCCCGTTATGGAGCGTCGTGAGGAGCATTTAAGATCTGCGGGGTTTGGAGAAGTCCTCGTTCTGAATCCAAATCTGCCCCACCCAGCAGGAGCCCTGGGGTGCGCCCTCCCTTCCCCGACTCCTGCTGTTTGGGACTCCCTGCTACCCCTCAGCCCAGATTTGAGCAGCTTGGTGGGAACTTCCCCCATGGTATGTCATAGCCTGGGTGGTGGTAGCATGAGGGGTGTGTGGACTGGATGTAGACAGGGGATATAGGGCAGGGGCCATAAGATGGGGGGTTTGTGGACGGGGTGTAAGGGAGGTGTAGACGGGGTATAGGGGAGGTGTAGACAGGGGGTGTAGGGAAGGGGTATGGGGGTGTACACAGGGTGGTGGGGTGCAGGATGGAGCATGCAGGGTACCCAAATCTCTCCTGAGCAGAGCAGAGCTTCAAACCTGAGGCGTCAGGCCTCCCTGGGCCCTGGGCCAAGTCGTTTACTGAGGCAGGTGCACACTCAGTAATACTTTGAGTCAGGGTTGCTGTGTAACTGACCAAGCTTCCAGTCCGGTTCTGCCCAGCGTTCCCCTTCTTGAGACGGTGGGGGCTTCGGGTGCATCCCAGGCAGGCAGGTGGGCGCCACATCTGGTGTCTCCACCGGTTAGAACATGTACAGCCAGGAGACTTGGAGGCAGACAACAAATACCCTGGCTTCTCAGAAGCAAACAACTGCAAACAAAGGCTTCTGTCGGCCCCACCCAAGAAAGGGAGCTCGTCAGGGCACAGCCCATGCTCCAAACACCCACTGCTTCCCCCTGCCTGCCAGTCACTTGAGGTCAGGTGGCCCAGTCTCGAGGCCGCAGCATGGAAGGTGGGTCTCTGCACGTGTCCTGTGGGACAGCTCCACGCAGAGTCAGCACTTCTGTGTAATGGAAGTGCCAACAAAAGCTTTGGAATCGTGGTTTCTGCTTACTCAAGAATTGCACATTCGTGGTGGAAGAGACGCAAGACAGAAGAACCAAGATTAAATGCTCCACCGTGCAGAGTTTGCCAATGTTAGCATTTTCACATGAGTCCTGCAAGTACGTTTTCCAAGCCTGGAGATATTTTACAATAATGAGAGTATGCTGGGCATTCTCATATGTATACATACTTTTTTTACCTTTGTCGACGAAAATAATCCATAACCAATCTATAAATGAAAATTTGGGTGAGTTTATTCTGAGCTGAAATCTGAGGACCATGACCTGGGGCCTTTCTTCCCAAAGGAAGAAAGGGCACCAAAGAAGTGAGGTATACAGAGTGGTTATATACCCCCAAACAGGACGTTTCACATATGATTGAAATGTCCCTCCCACAATAGTCACAAGATTGCCCTGTCAGCACAGCGCTTGATGGACACAGCAGGTAGTGGGTCTGCTATCTCAGAGGGTGTAGCAGGAGGCAAGTCTATGGTCGAGCTGGGTGGTCACAGGTGAGCGCAGCAATGAGTTTCTGGCCTAAGGAAAGATGCTTAATCCTTAAGGAGATGCCAGCGTTGGGAGGGTGAGGGAAGTTGCACCTTTATCTCAAGGGCCTTTGTTCTTGCCATAGGGAATATCTAAAGCAGATATACCATGCATACTCAACAGCCACATCAGGCCCTTTTGGAAAGACAAGGTGAGGCCAAATTAGGTTTATACCAAATGGCTTCCTCATATTCTCCAATATATCCTATTGCTTGCCATTTTCATTTGTCACCTTTTATTAACATTTTCTTATGTTACTGAATATTCAGCATCATTTATTGAACCTCATTTTTCATAGTCACATTAGGTCATGAACTAAACCCAGATTTATTTAGCCCATCTTCTGTTGCTGCACCTTCCATCTGTTCCCACTTTTTTATGGTGATGAGTCTAGTTGGGTGTTGTTCTGAAGTTCCTTTGGAGAGAGCAAGGAGTGTCTGAGCCTGGAGCTGGGGCCAGGAAGCCCAGAGCAGGAAGGATTGACATGAAGTGGAGGCAGGGAGTGGGGGCCCTGGGCTGGGCCCCAAGAGGGGCAGTGCCAGTCCCTCGACTCACAGGGGCCCCACCGGGGAGACAGCAGCAACTTCGTGGGCGTCCTCTCTGGAGTCCGGTCACATCTGACTGTGTTGGGTTGGGCTTCACTGAGTCGGTTATCGGACAGGTATGTGACAGGGATCGATGAGACCCACTGAGATCCATAGCTGTCCAGCCTCAGCACCCCACCTGTCGGCTACCCCCAGGAGTGCCTGTGGCCAGCTCCTTGCACAGTTCCAACCACCCAGGAAGATTAAGACCTGCAGAGGCACTATGGGGCCATCAGGGGGAGGAGGGGGCTTTACTGGAGAAGCTTTGGGGGAGTCTGGGTGACTGTGCACTGGACACAGGGGTGGGAGGCCACCTGTGCACCGAGCCCCCCACTGTGGCAGCCCTCCACAGAGTTCTAGAACATTCCAGGAAGGCTTCCAAGTCCCTCAGCCTCGATCCCCAAACCTGTGGGAGGCAAACCACAGGGTCAGTCCATCCCTAAAGACAAGGCCAGGGAACACAGAGCCACCTGAGGGCTGGCCCATGTCCTGGGCGCTGGTGGCCTGGGATATCTCTGGACTTTTCCTAAACTGTGACTGTCCTTGGCCAGGAAGGGGTGGGGGTGGGAGGAGACCTGCAATGTGCTCAGAAGGAAAACGGGCAGTTGCCCAAATGCACACTCACTCTCACATCTACACACAAACTCACACATACTCACAACACTCTCACTCACGCTTGCTCACTCTCACCCTGGCGCAAACCCCCAGTGCCAGCGCACAGCCACAGCTCTAGCTCACACTGCCTTTCCCGACCAGCGGCAGGAGCCCACCCCTGGTCACGTGGGAGGCACTGCTGGGCAGCCAGGTGCTGGGTGGCTCAGCCCCTATGCTGGACGAAGTGGATGTTGTGCAAACTGGTCGAGGATGCTGCTAGCTTTGCTGTGGTTACGTCTCCTTCTTGTGTTTGTTCACTCAAAAACGTCCAAGGGCAAAGCCCTTTCCCCAGCCGTACTTCTAACAGAACATCACCATCAATACAGTGGTCCCCCCTTATCTGCAGTTTTGCTTTCCGCAGTTTCAGTTACCCAAGGCAACCTCTGTCCGAAAATTAAATGGAAAATTCCAGAAAGAAACAATTCATAAGTTTTAAATTGTGTGCCATTCTGAGCAGCGTGATGAAATCTCAAGCTGTCCCACTCTGTCCCACCCGGTACGTGAAGCATCCCTTTGTTCAGTGCATCCACGCTTTATACACTCCCCACTGTGAGTCACTTCGTAGCTGTCTAGGTTATCAGATCGACTATCGCCATATCGCAGTGCTTGTGTTCACGTCACCCTTACTTTCCTTAATAATGGTCCCAAAGCACAAGAGTAATGATGCTGGCAATTTGGATGTACCAAAGAGAAGCCATGAAGTGCCTCCTTTAAGTGAAAAGATGAAGGTTCTCAAGTTAAGGAAAGGAAAAAAATAATATGCTGAGGTTGCTAAGATCTACAGTAACTTTTATTATAGTATATTGTTATAATTGTTCTATTTCATTATTAGTTATTGTTGTTAATTTCTTACCGTGCCTAATTTATAAATTTAATTTTATTATAGGTATGCATGTATAGGAAAAAACATAGCGTATACAGGGTTCAGTACTATCCATGGTTTCTGGCACACACGGGGGTCGTGGAACAGATTCCCCTCGGCTACCGGGAGATGACTGTATTTGTGAATTGTCAGTATGTCATTTTGCCAACTAACCTCTTTCCAAAGTGTGAAATTGATGGAGTGCAAGTCTCCTTCTGCAGCTGCTTTAGGTGAACACTATGGAGGGTGGGTCTGGGGTCTCTTGTTAACATCGTAACATCGTAACCAGTCTTAACAGGGAGCACGGGGTCGGGCTTTCTCTGCCTTGTCCAGAATAACCCGGCATCTTGTGCAGCTCAGTTAGCAACGAGGACGAGGTGGTGGGAGTTCTTAAGGCAAGCTGGCGGGTCAGGCTGTGGGGTGGCTGGCCTGTGGCCGGGAGGAAGCCTGCGCTGGGTGGACTCCGAGTGCCTTTGCTTCTGCCGGAAGCATGTGCATCATGTCTTGGATAAGCACTCCCTGTGCGTGACGCTGCTCCTCATTCTGGGAAGGTGAGATTCCAGAACGAGTGGGGCGAGGCCTCCACTTGCGGGACCCGCAGCTCCAGCAGCTTTCCTGCGAGATGGGGCCCTGGTGCCCGTAGGCTGGAGTTCCCTGGTGACGGAAGTCACAGCGCTCAGCCTGGAGACACACCCTCATGGGCGATCAGTACAGTGGGTTTACAGTGGGTGTCTCCAAACCCGGGGCCATGGCAGGATCACAGCGTTGGTGTGAAAAAGAGAAGTAGGAAGGAAGGGGAAGGAGGCCCATCTGTGGAGTACTCGGGGGGAGTTGTTTCTCCTGCGAGTGTTTGCAGACATTTTTATCTGGTTGAGGGATCAGGTAAGATGCAAGCAAGCCCAGCTGGGACGGGCTTGATGTGAGGACACAAGCAGAGTCCCCGAGGCAGGGTGGGCTCAGCCTCGCTGATCTGCAGCCAGACATCTGTGTTGTTTCGGCCGCTCAGTCTGGCGGTCTGTTACAGCAGCCCCAGGAAACTGACACAGATTCCAAATTCAACACCACGTCCAAGCACAGAAAGACCTGAGCAGTTGTCTTGACACAGAAGCTGATGTTCGCGGGTGTTCAATGTCTTACCAGAACTCTGAAGACAGTCAGTTGTTTTATTTGCCGGGACCGCTGCTCACAGGGCTCTTGTCCAGGGTGCTGGGCCGTATGGGGACAGTGAGCCTAAGCCTGAGTCGCTGACTAGACAGTTCCACAGGGTCCTGCACCCCCCGACATCTCAGGGTCCCGTCCCTCCCCAGGCCCAGCAGCATTCTGCCTCCCACCCACACCCCCAGGGGAGCATCCAGGACACTGGGCAGCAGGACCCCCTGCAGGACGGGGCGCAGTCTTCCTAAAGAAAGACCTCATCCACATTGCTGAGAAGCAGGCCCTGCCAGGTGTGGGTTCTGCCTTGCTGAGCCACAGCAGGCAGGCACGTTGCAGCCGTCGTCTCTGTCAACAGCCACGAGGACCCCACAGGAGAGGGGCATCCCTCTCTCACGCCCATTTTACATGGGAGAGAACTGAGGCTTGAAGGAGCCGCACAACTTGCCAGGACCCACACCCAGTCCTGCCTCCAGACCTCAGCTCTTCACCACCAATGGAGACCGCCTCCCAAAGAGACACAAGCCTGAAGTGCACAGAGAGACCCCAGGACCCCTGAAGTGGAGGGGGAGGGTCCTGTTGTCACCTGCCTGCAGCAGCTGGCCCACAGTGGGCTTCCTCGTGGTGTATTCTGCCCCTGGATGCATTCCTCCATGGGGCGTCCACCTTCCCAGCACCCAAGGAAAAGACCGGATTGTCTCTTGTGGGTTCTATGCTATTTTCTGAACTTATTTAACCTCCAATAAGCATTTTAGGAACTAATCCCTGTAAATGATTTTTTTCAAAGGTGGCTTTTCAGTCTCAAGGAGCAGGAAGCAATATCCTTTTAAAAAGCAATTAGCCACACATTTTTGTTCATTAAATAAATATTTTTACTTTGGACCCAATTGATTTTTCAGATTCGAGGAACAATGAGACTGACTCACTGTTTGCAGCTCTGCATCCCCTCTCCTCCTGGCCTTTGAAGTCCCTGCAACATGGCCACACCTGGCACGCGGGCAGGGCCCGGCCCCATCCCACAGGTGCACACTGAATTCTCGCCAACGTCATGGATGTCTAGAACTTAATCTGCTGACATATCCCTCTCCTAGGAACCCCCAGGAGGGACGCACAGCAGGACATGCCCTGCAGAGAAAAATCCCAAAAGGATGAAAATGAGCAGGCAAGAGCACCAGGAAGGCCCACATGGAGCGCCTCACACAACCGCCCGCCTTGCTGGCTCGCTCCCAGCAGCCTCGCAGCAGGCAGGCAAGTGAGGCAAGGACTCGGCCCTTGTTCACTCGTAGAAGGAGCCTTCGTGCAGTCGTCTGACAAATGTTTGTTGAGTGCCTGCTTATTCCAGGTCCTGTTCTAGGTGCTGGGCGTGGAGGGGACTTTGGTTTCCAGTGAGGGGAAGAACATAGGCATCAGTAAATGCTACAGTGCGCCAGCAGCAAAGAATGCTACGGAAACCAGAGTGGAGCAGGCAGGACGTGAGCACCGGACA
>NC_060275.1:120793069-120811988 GCF_021613505.1 Equus quagga
AGTGGAGCAGGCAGGACGTGAGCACCGGACAGGCCAGACCTAATCAGGGAGGCGGCGGCAAGCAAAGACCTGATGGAGCTGAGGGTCAGCTGTCCACACTGGGCTCCTCCTTCTGGGCCGGGGAGAGAGCTGGGTGAGGTCCTGACGCAGGAGCTGCAGGGTTAGGTGGGTGGTGACCATGGCGGCCGTGCCATGCAGGAAGGGGTGGCACCTGCAGTCTCCTCAGCAAGGACACCGCCTACCCCTCTCGAGGCCGAGATGCCAAATCAGCAGTGGTTTGGACCCTCTCTGCTGTTCACTTCTCGCCTGGAATTATTTTTCTGCTGATCTCCATTCAGTCCACTTCCCCACTTAATGTTTGTGCGTTTGGTCTTTCTCCAGTTTTGTATGGACCAACAGGACGCCAAATCAAATGGCAAGTTTTAAACAAAAACGTGTTTCATTTTGTTTTTTAAAATAAATGTCATATCCATTATTTAAATAGTCAAATGGTTGGTTTAACACCCTTAAATAGAAACAGCTGTAGGTATCACAAGAATAACTAAAGATGTGGAGTAAAAGTCCAAAGAAGCAGAATAGACAAACAACCGAAATATGTAAACAGGTGTCTTTCAATTTTTACTACTTCTCAATTTTGTCGTTTACACATTTATAAGTCGATTTATTATTTTGGGTGAATGTTAATTGGATTAACTTAAGTGGTTCATTTTCTAATTCTTGAAGTGAATTTAGAACTGGTTTATGGGATAATTTTAATCCACACTGAAGGCTGTGTGTCACTAACTTCTGCAAGCACATCAGAAGGCTATCCTTGAAAACAGATGAAAGCCATAACTTGATATTGCAAAAGGAGCTAAAAAGAAACAAAATAATAGAAGCTATGAAAGAACAACATAAGTTAGAATTAGGACAACTCAGAAGTGAAGCAATGGAAAAAATGGACATTTGAAAAAAAACAGATGACTGAATTCAGGAAAGAATTTAAAATATTTTAAACATTTAGAGAAAAGAAAACTAGGAGGAAAACAACTGAAAAACCACAATGGTTATTGCCTTAAGAGAAATAAAAGAAGTGAAGGATATTTCTCAAACTGAGAAATGTAGGAAGAGGAGGAAAGTGTTCACAAGGGAGCAGCACAGACACACGTCCCCAAAGGAGGCCTGGAAGCCTATCAGTATAAAGAATATTCGAGAACTTTCCTGGGAGAAGGAAAATCACTTGAAAACGTATGTTGAGAGAGTTCATCAAGTACGGGGAAAAACTCCCCAGAGTGACCGGCACTGAAGCGTTTATCATCGCAGCTAGTGAGCTTCACAGAAAAAGAAATCATTCGGTCACCAAGACAAAAAGACCAAGTCACTTATGAGGTAAAGGAAGTGAGTGTCACCTTTTAGCCCAAAGATAATGGATGACATATTTAAGATAATCAAGGAAAGATAATGTAGGCCGGGGACTTATATCCCACCAGACCGACCTCAAAGTGTTCGTAGGAGGCTGCAGACAGAAACTGTGAGCTCCCAGAGCTCAGGGGCCGTAGTTCTCAGGGGCCCATCCGTGGAGCCACTACGGCTGTCCTCAGTGAACAGCTCCCTAAGGGCCAGAGAGGAAATACTTTAAGGTCTGGGGGCCAAGAGGCAAATGGAGGACTGATGTAGGGCCTTATATAACCACCTAAAACATGAAAACCGGCCTGGCCGGTGATGTAGTGGTTAAGTGCACACTCCACTCTGGTGGCCTGGGGTTCGCAGGTTCAGATCCCTGGCACAGACGTGGCAGCATCCCACATAAAATAGAGGAGGATGGGCACAGATGTTAGCTCAGGGGCAATCTTCCCCAAGCAAAAAGAGGAAGATTGGCAACAGATGTTAGCTCATGGCCAAACTTCCTCACAAAAAAATTTTAAGGGGCGCTGCCCTGTGGCCGAGTGGTTAAGTTTGCGTGCTCTGCTGCAGCGGCCGAGGGTTCGGATCCTGGGCGTGGACATGGCACCACTCATTAGGCCATGTTGAGGCGGCGTCCCACATGCCACAACTAGAAGGATCCACACTAGAATATACAACTATGTACTGGGGGGATTTGGGGAGAAAAAAGCAGAAAAAAAATTTTTTAAGAAATAATAAAATACAGAAAGCCATTCTTACTTGGGGACCCCCAAAAACAGGCAGTAGGCTCAATTTTGCCCGTGAGTCGGTTTGCTGACCTCTGTCCTCAGACAACCAAAATGACTAGGGAGCGTCAACATCAGGCTCCTGAGCTCGGAATTAACATCTAGAATTTGGAATCTGGTTTTGGATTCAAGATTCTAAACACAGAACTTGGAATCTGGAATCTGAACCCAGAACCTAAACGAATAACTTAGGAACAGGATCCAGAATAAGGACTTGAAAGTGTAGACTGAGCAGTTAGTTGCCAATATTGAGAATATGTCTTAAACTTTTTAAATTAATCTCCATGCACATCATAAAATTTACTTTTTCCTTATAATGGCCACCATGATCAGTACACAAAACAGTTCCATCACCCAGGAACGTCCTCCAGGCCTCCCTTTCGTGGTCATGCCCCTCCTCCACCCCAAACTCCTGGAAAACGCTCATCTGTTTCTCTAGCACTAAAATTTTGTCTTTTGCAGAATGTCGTATAAATTTAACCTTTGAGACTGGTGCCTTTCATTCAGCGGATATCTTTGGATTCATCCAAGTTGTTATGTGTATCAAGTTTATTCCTTCTCATTACTGAGGAGTTCCCATTGTGTGGATGTACACGCTTTGTCTATCCATCCACCTGCTGAGAGCAAGTTGTTTCCAGCTTGGGTGGAACAGTCGTGTGCAGACTTTCTGAGAAATAAGTTTTCCTTTCTCTAGGGTAAATGTCTAGGGATGCGATTGCTGGATCATATGGTAAGTGAATGTTTGACCTGAAAAGAGACTGCCACGCTGTTTTCCAGAGTGGCTGTACCCCTGGCATTCCCAGCAGCAGTGGAAGAGAGCTCGGAGGCCTGCGTCCTCCCGGGCACGGGATATTGTCAAGTGTTTTCCTTTTTCCTTTTGTACTGTTTAACAGATGTAGAGCAATATCCCACTGTGGTTTTAATTTGCATTTCTCTCATGATTAACAGTATTGAACATCTTTTTAGGTGCTTATCTGCCATCCAAAATTCTTTGATGAAGTGTCTGTTCAAATCTTCCGCCTTTATTTATCAGGTTGTTTGTTTGAGAGTTCTTCATCTGTTCTGATACAAGTTCTTTATCAGAAATGTGGCTCACAAATATTTTCTTTTAGACTGTACCTTGTCTTTTCATTGCCTTAACAGTATGTTTTGCAAATAAAAAGTTTTGATTTTCATCATGTCCAATTTACCCATTTTTTTTTATGGTTTGTGGTCTTGGTGTTACATCTAGGAACTCATTTTCTAACCCCAAGTCAAAACCATTTTCTCCTGCGTTTTTTTTTTTTTTTTCCTGCTTTTTCTCTCCAAATCCCCCCAATACATAGCTATATATTTCAGTTGTGGATCCTTCTGGTTGTGGCATGTGGGACGCCGCCTCAACATGGCCTGACGAGCTGTGACATGTCCGCGCCCAGGATCCTAACCAGGGAAACCCTGGGCCGCCGCAGCAGAGCACGCAAACTTAACCACTCAGCCATGGGGCCAGCCCCTCTTCTACAAGTTTTATAGTTTTACATTTTGCATTTAGATTTATGATCTATTTTGAGTTAATTTTTATAGATCAATGTAGTATGTATACAATGTTCTTTTTTTTGTATATGGATGTCCAATTGTTTCAACACCATTTGTTGAAAAGAAATCCTTTCTCCGTTGAATTGCCTTTGCATCCATTATAAAAATCAATTGACCATATTTGTGTGGGTCTATTTCTGGACCTTCTGTTTTTTCCTACCGATATATGTCCTGTCTTCCTGCCAACGTCACACCGTCTTTATCACTCCACCTTCACAGTAAGTCTCACAGTCAGATGACGTGAGTCCTCCATACTCACTATTCTTTTTCAAAACTGATTTGGCTAATCCGTCCTTTGCCTTTCCAATAAGTTCTAGAACTCGCTTCTTCTCTTTATCTAGAAAAAAACCTTGCTAGGATTTTTATTGAAATTGCATTAAACCTATAGACCAATTTGGGGAGAACTGATGGTTTTACTATGTTGAATCTTCCAATCCAGGAATGCATTATGTCTCTCCATTTGTCTTTTTTGATTTCTTTCATCAGCAGATTGTAATTTTCAACATGTCAATCCTGTTCACGTTCTGTTAAGTGCATATGTGTTTCATTTTCTTTGGAGCAATGGTGAATGGCACTCAGTTGTAAATTTGGTCTCCACATGTCCATTGTTAGTGTATGAAAATATGGCTGATCTTTGTGTGTTGACCTTGTATTCTGTGAGCTTGCCAACTTGTTTATTAGCTCTTGGTGTTTTGTTTTATTTATGAATTCCTTGGGATTTTCTACACAAACAATTATGACATCTGCCAATAGAGGTGGTTTTATTCCTTCCTTTCCAGTCTGTGTGTCTTTATCTTATTTTATTGCACTAGTCAGGGCTTCCAGCACGATGCCGGGGGTGTGGGGGGAGGGCAGGCATCCTTTCCTTAATCCAGATCTTAGGGAGAAGGTAATCAATTTTTCACCATTAAGTATCATGTTAGCTGTAGATTTTTTAATAGATGACCCTTATCAGGTTGCTGAACTCCCTTCTATTCCCAGGTTACTGGCAATTTTTGTCACTAAAGAATCTTGAATATTTCCCTCTTTTCCTGCATCATTTGAAATGATCATGTGGTTTTTTTCTTTCGTCTGCTAATATGATAGGTTGTCTGATTGAATTTCAAGTGTTTAACCAGCTCTCCATCCCCCTTGTCACAATGCATATTGCTTTTACCTGTTGTTTAGGTTGACTTGCTAATATGTAGAATATTTTTGCACCCGAGTTATGGGGGGTGTTTCTGTATAGTTTTATTTCTTGTGCTGTCATTTGCCTGGATTTGCTCTCAGGGAATGCTAGTCTCTTCTGTTTTCTGAAAAGGACCATAGAATTGGTGGTATTGCTTCTTAAACTATTTGTAAAATTCGCTGATGAAATAGTCTGTATCTGGAATTTTTATTTGCAGGTTTTTCACTGTGACCTCAATTACTTTAGTAAAAAAAAATGTTTAGGTTAACTATTTCTTCTTGAGTGAGTTTTGGCAGTTTGTGGCTTTCAAATAATTGGTCCATTTCAACTAAGTTGTCAAGTGTATGTGTATAGAGAAGCTCATAATGTTCCCTCACTGTCCTTTTAATGTCTGTGGGGTCAATAATGGTATCTCTTATTTCATTACTGATATTGGTCATTTATATCTTCTCTCTCTCTTTAATCAGTCTTGTTAAAGGTTCATCAATTTTATTGATCTTTTCAAAGAACCAGCCTTTAGTTTCATTGATTTTTTCCTTTATTGTCTTTCTGTTTTTAATTTCATTAATTTCTCTTATCTTTATATTTCTTTCCTTCTGCTTGCTTTCAGTTTAATGTGCTCTTCATTTTCTAATTTATTAAAGTGGAAGCTTAGATTGTTGATTTCTAGTTTTCTTCTGTTTTAAATATAACCATTTCTTTACTCTTCCTAGTTAAATGCTTCTAATCTAAGCAGTTAATTCCATAAATTTCCCTCTAAACACTGTTTAGCTTTGCTTTGTTGTATCTTTATTTTCATTCAGTTAAAATAATTTTCAATTTTCATGAGACATCTTTCTTGACACGTGGATTCTCTAGAAGTGTGCTATTTAATTTCCACATACTTGGGGAATTTTCCAGATATTTTTCTTCTATTGATTTCCAGTTTAATTTCATTGTGGGGTTTTTTTTCATTTTAAGTTTGTTAAGTGTGTTTTATGACCCAAGATACAGTCTATCTTGGTGAATGTTGCATTAGTGCTTAAAAAGAAGGGGTATTTCGATGTCATTTAGTGCAGTATTCTGTGCACGTCCAGTTTAGTTCATGGTGCCGGTCAGTTCTGTAACCTCACTAATTCTCTGTCATCTTTTCTATCAATTACTGAGAGAGAGGGTGTTAAGGACTGAATTGTGTCTTCTCAAAATTCGCATGCTGAAGCCATAGTGCCCAATGTGACTGTATTTGTCGATGGGGCCTCTAAGGAGGTGATTAAGGTTAAATGACACCACAAGGATGGGGCCTTGATCCGATAGGACTGTTTTTACAAGAAGAAGAGGACACCAGAGATCAGTACACCTCTGGCTCTCTCCCTGTCTCTACTCACACACGGAGGAAAGGCCATGTGAGGACACAGCAAGGAGACGGCCATCTACACACCAAGAAGAGAGATCTCATGGAGACCAGCCCTGCTGGCGCCTTGACATGGGACGTCCAGCCTTGAAGGTGAGAGACGATGCATGTCCGCTGTGGCAGCTGCCCCGTGTGCGGTGTTCCGTCAGAGCAGCCGGGCTCAGTTCTGGCAGTGTTTGCTTCTTGGACTTTGAAGCCCTGTTGCCAGGTGCATACTCATTTAGGATTGCGAGGTCTTCTTAATGAATTAATTACTTGATCATCATGTAATATTCCGCTTTATTTCTAGTAATTTTCTGGCTCTAAAGACTGCTTTGTCACTTCACTTTTTTAATTGGTGTCTCCTGGGTGTATGTTGTTCTGTCCTTTTATTTTTAATCTTCCTGCATGCTTTATTTACAGCAGGTTTTGTGGACAGCACATACATAGGTCTTGCTGCTTTTGTCCACTCTGACAATTCCTGTCTTTTTATTGGTATGTTTAGACCATTTGCCTGTATTTTAATTATTTATCCGCTAGAATTCAAATCTTTCTTTTTACTGTATGTTCTCTGTTTGTCTCCTCTGCTTCTTCCCTTTTACCCCCTTTCCTGCCTTCCTTTGTGTTACTGAAATGTTCTTTAATATTTCATTTTGATTTACCTATTGGGTTTTTTTTACCATATCTCCTTGCATAGTTTCTTTAGTGGTTCCTCTAGGGATTGCAATACACACATTAACTTCTCACTCCACTTTTCAGTCTACTTAGAATTACTGTTTTACCACCCTGAGATAGACCACCCAGCTAGAGCACTCCTGAATTCCTCACCCACAGACACCATGAGTAACAAATGCTTGTCGTTTCAAGCTGCTCAGTCTGAGGGTAATCTGTTATGCAGCAGTAGCTAACTCCTCTCCTCTCCGTGGGATGGCTCAGGTGGAGCCAGGCGGTGGCTGAGTTATGTGGATGCTTGCCCTGTCCTCCGTCTCTTGCATACGAGTGATGACGGGAGTTGTCTTTCTTCAGAACCAAAATAATGAGTTTCTAGTTGCATATTTATGACTTAGCAAAGCAATGACATGGCTGCAAAACAAGGATATAGATCAGAGTGTCCTCAGGAGGAGTTGTGAAAGCGCTGGCTCAAAATGTGGTTAGAAAAGAGCATCCTGCTCAGCCTGATGTTTCTGAAGACGCCTTCCTGGAGGCTCAGGACCAGGTGATGTGGAGTCATCTCTCTCTTCCTGGAGGTGGAAACCTTCTGAGCTGGTGAACCACAAGGTGAACCCCTAACCTGTTGACTGCTGTGGGGGTGA
Source organism: Equus quagga (assembly GCF_021613505.1). Taxonomy (NCBI): domain Eukaryota; kingdom Metazoa; phylum Chordata; class Mammalia; order Perissodactyla; family Equidae; genus Equus; species Equus quagga. The sequence goes on from NC_060275.1 coordinate 120,800,660, forward strand.
GGTGGGTGCCAAGAACAATGCTTGTGCTCTCCATTCTGACCTGGATGGGCTGTGGTCCACTGCTGCTCCTACAGCTGCTGACGACAGAGTGAGCCACAGGCTGGCTCAGCCCAGCGCCTCCTCTGGCAAGCTGCCCGGTGACATTTTGTGGACTGGAGGATGGGTGTCAGTCTCACTCTTTTTTATCTCAGGGTTATAGACTGAAAGCATCATCATTATATTTAAATCTAATATCCACAAACGTTTCATGGCATTTCTAAAGTAAATAGTCACAGAGGAGTGGTAGTGTTCTCCACTCTTTGTCTACAAAGCTGAGAGGGATGACAGGGGGGAATCCTTCAAAACAGAAGAGACGAGACGGGGAGGCCCTGCTGCAGTGCAGTGTGGGGAGCTGGACACCAGGGCTCCTTCTGGAAAAAGTGCAGCAGTCACCCAAGAACCCCTGAGCAAAGAACCTTGCTCGGCTTTGCTCAGTCTATGCCCAGCCGATGCAGAACTTCTCGCCCCAAATGCCCCAGACCATGAATTACAGAGAAAAAAATTGAGAATAATTTCTAGAAGAAAGGTGGCCATAAAAATGACTCTGTGCCCATTTTTTTCCTGACATCTAGTTAATCAGGTTAGAGAAAGAAGCTTGAATAGCTTCTCTTGGTGGGAAAAAATAAAGACAGAGATAGATGGAAAGACTCCCATGGAAAGAAGTGTGTCTGGGCTTCAGGCTGACGAGGGATCGTCCTAACTCTGTCTTTTTCTTTCATCTTTTCCTCTTGGAGACCAGAGGCATCGAGGCCCGCTGGAACCTCAGGTCATCCCGGGTCAGTTTCGGCTTCCATTACCGTCCAGGGTGAGTTTCAGGACTGAGGCTTGGGGGTCATTGTGGACCAGGCTGGACAGATCAGGCGGCATCAGCGGAGAGGACAGCGTCTGGTGTCTGCCATATGGCCCTCGGCAATTTCTGGGTGGCCCACTGCTGCTGGGCTGCCCGCCTCTTGGGGGCCTGTCCTCTGGGGCCTCTGTATTCTCTGGGCTTTGTAGGGAGTGACAAGGTGACACGTGGAGCTCTGAGAGTGCCTGGCACAGAAAAGCAACATGTGAGCTGTCATGTGTGTTTCATTAAATTTTCTCCTGTTGACATCTTCTCTTCAAAAACAAGAATCAAGCATGCACACTATAATCAAGATCACTCAGAGAAGACTGGTGCGGCCCGTGCAGGGGGGCCAGCATGTCGTGAGAGCCCCACGTCGCATCTCCTCTCCAACCACGTCCCTCTCAGGCCTGTGGGATAACATCCACTCCATGGGGGTGAACGCAAGCAGGGCGAGCCTTGGTGCCCTGGAAGTTACACCTTCCCTGTGCATCTGTTCACTGCGCAAGTGACCGCTCACGACACCCTCAGATGGTCACCAGATACATGGTGCCAACATGCCTGATGGTTGTCTTCAGATGCAAGCTAAGGAATAAAAAGGAAAAGTGTCAGAGCAGGTTGTCCCAGTGGGACCAGAACTGCGGGCAGGACGGGAGTGACCACACGTGCAGATGTGCGAGTGTGTGTGCGATTGTGCTTTGAAAGTATAAAACATCCAATATAAAGTGCCAAATGCCACGTGTTTCCTCCCAGTGCGCTGAGAGGCGGCTGCGAAGCCCTGGCTCCGTCCACAGTTGGTCACTCCTCGGAGCAACCCCTGCGTCACATGGAGTGAGTCCACTTTCCGAAATGGCAGAAGCTGTCAGCAGCGCACTGGGGAGCCCTGGAGAGAGGCAGGATGCCCTCATCCATGCACACGCGAGCAAGTTTCAGGGTGTCCACCACCTCGGCCATCCAGCGAGTGAAGGAAAGACGGTCCTAGACGCCTCTTTGTTTTCTCCACGCTGGAGTTGCTGCTTTTACACAAAGGTATTAATTTTAGAACGTTGACAGAAACCATGATTACCCTTAGGAGGCATGAGAAGGCCGTGGGGAAGACCTCATGCCTGTGTGTCAGCTGCCCACACCCGCAGCTTGACCTTGGGCAGATCACTGGAACATGTGACGCTCACACAGCGCTGAGCCCCGCTCTCTGCAGACCTGGGATTAGACAAGGTCGCTGCAGGGAGACAGTCTTCCTCGTCCTTCACAGGACTGGCCGTGAGCTGCCTGTTGTGGGTTCGAGAAACACAGGCAGACACAGGCCAGCGGTCTGACCCTCAGCTCCATGTCCCACTTCCACGTCCAGGTGATGTCCGAGCACCCTTTGTGTGATCCAATCTCTACAGGAACAGAGTCCCTGCCCCCCACGCAGGAGAGTGGCCTCTGAATGCTGACCCGTCCACTGGGCAGAGGACTGCCCAGGAGGGTGTCCACACAGGCTGGCCCCTCCACCCGCTGCCCTTTGCCCCCATGGCCCATTCGCTTCACTGAGCTCTCACCTCCCCAGGCCCCCAGAACGCTGGGTGAGAGCTGAGGTCTGGGTCCTGTGTGGACGGCCACCCTGGCACTGCCCTGAGTACCCGCAGGCCTTGTCCGGCTCTCCTGTCATCCACCTGCCCCTCAGCCCAGGCCGTCCTCCCCAGGTCGAGGATCACCTCGGCCAGACGCAGCCTGCAGATCTGGGGCAGGTAGGCTGTGACCTCTGGCCCCAGGGCTGGGCACGAGGCTTTTCAGCTGTCACTTGACAACATGTGTCTCCATGAGGCGGCCGGGCGATCCCACTGGGCTCACCACACAGACTAAGTAAACTGAGGCCTTTGACCAAAAGACACTGCCGCGCTCAGCCATCCCAGTCAGCAGAGAAAGACAGAGCTGAAAAAATGAATCTGAGGTAAGTTTAAGGCAAAGGGAAGAAAAGGTGATAAAACCGGGGAGACAAGAGTGCAGGTGACGAGCTGGCCGGGGGGCTGCGCCGGCTGAGCACCCGCCTCCCTGGGGCACGGGGTGTGGGGGTGTTGGAACGAGCCGGCGGAGGGACAGAAGCTGAAACACTCTCCTCTCTGGGGGTTTCCCCTCCTCTACTCTCCGGGGAACCAATGGGAATGCCAACAATGGCGTCCCCATCAGGTCGAATCCAACAGTTGATGAGGGTCCTTTCTGGAATGCGCCCCCTCCGACACAGCGACACAGGGTAGAGGAGGGGTGACAAAACTGACACTTCAGCGCCTCCCCCCGCCACCCCTGTGCTGATGGAAGGGGCAGCCCTTCGGCCAGGGTCTCGCCCTTGTAGGTTCGAAAGTGCAGTGTGCCCAGACACTCCAATGCTTTTTAAAATAAGAAGCTTTAATTATGGAAGATTTTCAACACACATGAAGACGGAGAGAAGAGTTCACAGACACTTGTCACCTTAACTCAACCCTGTAACGGTTCCTCGCATCTGCTTCATCTGTTTCTTTGGTGGAAGGGTGTGGCTCAGCTGAGCCACATCTTACCCTCCATGCTTCAGCAGCATTTCTGAAGAACTGGGCCAGTTTCCCGTGTAACCCGACATCAAATCCACTCAGTCCCCTCTGGGCATCCCGCATCCAGTCCACATCACATTTCCCTGTTGTCCAAGAACCATTTCGTGTACCAGTTCCTCCACCATCCAGCAGAGGCGCATGTCACATTGGCCATTGGTGAGGACGGTGGTTCAGTCGGCTTTACCGAGAGAAGCACAGAGAGAAAACACAAGGAAGCCACAATCTCCTGGTCCAGAAGCCTTGTCGTACTTCCAGAAAGTGACGGAGGTGACCTGTGTGTAAGAAGAGGAGATTGAAACCACAGGGCAGGGCAGTGACGTGGACCCCTCCAGTGCCCCGGCCACCCGACCCCCTCGCAAGGCCAGCCCCGCAGAGCAGGTCCTGTCGCCCTCCCTCTGGGACACACAAGTGTGAGATGCACACAGCTCTGCACACTTGATTTTCTCTTCCTTTCACACCAGGTTACACTTCCTGTCTGTGGCTTTCCTCACAAACGGAAAATGGCCCAGAGTTCAATCCTGGAATGGCTTCAACAGCAAAGTGTCGGTCGAAGTTTAGTCAGCAACTTGAAAACTTGCTTGAACAACAACATGTCATTCCCAGAGGAAACACAACAGCGTTAATTTACACAGTGACTTTGAGTTGTAAATCTGCTAAAAAGTTGCAATTATAAATGGTGCACGTATTTGGCTTTCCTCAAATCCCATCCGTTTATCCATCCACCCAGCTACTTCTGTAGTTTCAAAATGCCTGGAAGTTTTCTACCGCCCACCCCTGTGCAGGTGGCTCGAGGCCCAAGGCAGCTTCCACAGCTGGGAGAGGCACCACTTCATTTATTCTCTTCCTGCTTTTTAATTCTGTAGCAAACAAGAGCATAATACCCGTGTGAAGGTTCAGGACTTGAAAATATTAAGTATCAGCAGAAATTGAAGAATTAAGAACAAAGAAGGGAACGCCTTATTCTTGGTGTCATGTGAAGGCACTAATAGGGCAGAGCAAATGTAAAGTCCTTAAAATGCACGTAACGAGACTGGTTGAAATTCAAAACGAGGCAGAGCTCATCAGAGGAGGAAACTCTGCCTCAGTCTGAGGATCACAATGAAAAGATGCGATGTTCGCCCAGGAGCTCAGTGAACGCTTGTGTTTGCTCCGATGCCCACCCACAAAATCCCTGGCCAGCCCTCTCAGCCACTCTTCAGGTCCAAAGTGAAGGGTCCAAGGGCAGGACTGACTCAGGGGTCCTGGGATCAGATGTACTCACTGCAGCCTGGGCACCGTGGTGTCCCCGACAGGGTGGGCCCTGCTGGAGCTCACAGGAGGCTGGGCCAAGCCCACATAGGCAGAAAGAGGGCTGAGCGTGCCCAGGAGCCCACCCAGCACTGAGCTGAGCATGACCCTGACCCCAGGGAACCCCACTTTGGGGGCTGGACTATCTCAGACACCGCCACAAATCACACCCCCAAATCCCAGATCTTTAGACGACAGCACAGGCGGGATCAACTGGTCTTTCTCGAACCTGAGAGTTCATAGAGAAATCCCCAAAATAGTTGTCTACAGGTAATATCTAAGGCCCCCTTAAATCCTTTGAGGTACAAGATGATGACAAGGAGATAAAAATACAACAGTGGACAACACTCGAGCATGTGAGGTGAGAGTGGGGGTGTCAGCCGAGTCCAGCCCAACCTCCGTCCAGCCTCTGGCCGGGTCACCTCTGTGCTCCAGTTTCCTTACACAAGAGTGAGGATGGCTCCCCCATCCCAGCTGACCTCTAAGGAGGCAGAGAGACCCCGACGTGCTGCTGTCACTATAAAAGGGCTGGTTTTTGTTCAAGGTGCCCCCACTTCCACTCCCTGCCGGTCCCCAACCCCAGATCAGTCTCAGCTGAACTGCGTAGAGCTGACGTCTCAACCACAAGCAAGTTCAGTCCCCGGAGCTCCCTCGACCCTTGCTCAGGTCCGCGTGCGTCTGTCTCAGCGGTGTTTTGTAGACATCCTGTAGACCTTTTGTTAAATTTCATCCTAACTATTTAGCAGCGTCTCAAAATACAAGATCCACATACTGATCAATTATCTATCTATATGCTAGCAGCAAATAATTTGAAAATAAAAGTTTTAGATTATTTATCTTACAATAGCATCAAAACTATAAACTCACTTATTAATTGTAGTCGTTTTGAAGATTCTTTGAAATTTTCCATGTTAATAGTTGCTTTATCAATAGAGATATAGGACATTTTCCTTTTTCCTGACCGATCTTCACTCCTTCAGTTTCTTTCTTGCTTTATTGCACTAAGACGGCCAGTAAAATGTGAAATAGAGACGTTGAGAGCAGGCTGCCCACTGTGCTCCTGGTCTTTAGGACGAGCTGTCAAGGTTCTGCCACTGAGCGTGAGGTTCGCTGGTAGACTCCACGCTGATGCCTTCGCTTGCTGAGAGCTTCATCTTGTGTGCATTTCGAATTTTGGTAAATGCTCTTTCTGCCCCTGTGGTGATGTTCATATGGTTTTCTCCTTCGTTTTGTCAATGTGGTGAATTCCATTGATTTGATTTTCAAATGCCAACCTAATCACACGTTCCTGGAAAATCTCCACTTTGTCGTGACCTTTTTTATATATCTCTGGATTCAATTTGCTAGTATTTTGTTTATGTCTTTTTGCATCTCTTTTCATGAAGATGATCATCTGTAATTCTCATATCTTATAGTGCCTTTACCAAGTTTGGACATCAGAGTTAAGCTGGCATCATAAACAAATTGGGAAGAGTTCTCTTCTCCTTAGTTTTGGGAGTAGTTTATGAAATATTGGCATTATGTCTTCATTAACTATTTCATAGAATTTGTTTTTGAAGTTATCTACCTCCGGAGTTTTCTCGGTGGAAAGGTTTTTGATAACAAATTCAGTTCCTTTAGTAACTACAGTGCTGTCAATAATAATGTTCAGTTCACTGAAGTTCTCACCCAGGGGAAAAAATATAGGGCTATTTAAATTTTAAATTTTACCTTATGTCAATTTTAAGTTGTATTTTTAAAAGAATTTGTTTATTACTTAAATTGTCAAATTTACTGGTATAAAGTTGTTCGTTACGTTCTGATATTGTCCTATTAAAATCTATAGAATTTGTAGTGATACTCTCTTATATTCCTGATGTTGGTAATTTATGGTTATTTTTCCTTGGATCAGTCTTGCTAGGGTTTTATTAATTTTATTAATCTTTTCAAAAAATAACTTTTGTCTTTATTGACTTCTCTCTTTTATAATTCATTATTTTCTCATCTTTATCATTTTCTTCTACTTATTTTGGATTTAATTTGATCATCTTTTTTTTAACTTCTTAAGGTGGAATCCGATCATTTCTTTGAAAAATTTATTCGTCGTAATGCACACATTTAGGGCTAAATTTTCCCTTTAAGCTCGTCTTTAGCTTCTCTTACAGATTTGTTATGTTATACACTCATTATCACTCAGTTTGAAATATTTTCTAATTTCCCTTGTGAGTTTTTGACCCATGGGTTATTTTAAAGTGTGTTCCCTAATTTACAAATATCTGTGTATGATTATTGTTGATTTCTAACTCAACTCCATTGTGTCAGATCTGATTTCTATTGCTCTGCTGAGATTCCCTGTTTATTCATTACGAATGTATTTTCCTTGAATTCCATGAATATATTAAAGTCTTTGTCTTCTAATTTCACCATTTTTAATTATCTTGAGATAGGTTTCTATGGACATTTTCTTGTAGCAGTAGGTCACATTTTCCTGTTTCTTTGCATGTCTAGTAATGTTTTTGTGAACCATCGTGTCCCCGTCATTATCGTCAGCGTGCTGTGACGACTCTGGATTGTGTTGTCTTCGTCTGCTCAGCTGGCCCATCTCAGACCCCAGAGCCATCTTCCCTGTAGTGATGGGGGTGCCACGTCTGCTCGGCTCCTTCAGCCTTTGGCTGCTGCTTTTCTTCTGGGATCCTTGCATCTTCTCCTGACTGCTGTTCAGGAATCAGACAAGGATTCGGATGGGACTCACACACGGATTTGAGGGCCTCTGTGGCTCCCTTCTTTGGGGATTTTGTCCTTCATTTTCAGCTTCTGACTCTTCAAGCCCATGAGGCTGCGGCTTTCTGCTTGAGTTACAGCAGGCTCACACGTCGACCAGGTGTGTTTGCAGCCAGAAAGCTGTAACACGTGAATCGCAACTGTTGCAGTTCCACTCTTTCAGGGTTGTCTATATTCAAGTTTCTGCCTCCTGTAGTTGCTCTCCAATGCCTTCAACTAGTGTTTTATATTTTTTCCAGAATGTATAATAGTTATTTTTAGAGGGGTACTTTGATATAAGCTACTCCACCGTTTACAAAGCAAAACTCCCCATATGGTTCTTATACACCCCCCCCCAATTTTTATTTTAAAACAATTGATACCTATTTACATTTACTGATGGGATTTATCAATTTCCTTTTTTTGCTTCTTTCATCCCACTCCTTACTTCTTGATGAAGGATATACTTAGTGGTTATTTCAGGGAGAGTCCGTGAATCACACAGTCTCCTTTCAGTCTTTAGACGTCAAAAAGTGCCTTTTTGTACCCTCATTCTGAGTGATGCTGTAACTGATGGCTTAGTGGTGACAGCTACTTGCCCTCCACACAATGAAGCTGTTGTCCCGTGGTTTCCTGGCATTCACTGCTGGGATAAGAAGTCTGCTGTCAGAGATTGACATCCTCTGTGGGTGTGTTGGCCACATCCTATGCACATCCACACATTCTCTCAGCCTCACCTGGCTCCTGGAGTATCTGAGATGCATCCATGTCACACTTTCTGGAAAGAGTTACTCAAATATATACTCTTTGTTCATCAAGAGAGTTATACCTTCTAAGTCACCGGTAGAAAAATAATTCAGAAAACAGATTGCAGTGTTTTAGGACATGACACAATTAGGGATGACATTCCAACCTTCATTAGATCTATTTTGGAGTCCTTTCAGTGCAATTAGATGAAGGTGTCAGGACACCAAGAGAGAAAGAACGAAGGCTCATTGTCCCTTTATTCCTCGTAAAAGACAATGCTGAGCAATGTTCACGAGCTCCTGCTCATCCTCCTGCCCTCTGCCAGAAGTAAGACTTTTAATGGGCTCAGAAGTTCTGGCCTTGAGTGAGCAGGCTTGCTAAGAGTGGTGGGTGGGCGCAGAGGAGTGTTCCCGCAGCCTGGAGCCAAGCTTTGTGGGGACAGCTGAGTGTCTGTTCCAGAAGGGGAGGTATTCTAGCTGCTCTCAGCATCTTCCCTTGACATCATGTCCCAGCTCTTTTTTCTTGATTTGGGACACTCGAGAGCTGGTTTCTTCTTGTTTCCCTTTGAAATATAAGTGGTGAAGGGTGATACTGAAGGACCCTCACAGGCAAGGAGAGAGGTGCCTCTCCGGGCCCGTGAGGCTGTCTCACAGATCCTCCAACTCTGACCCCAGCTGGGACCCAGCCTCAGGCCATGCAAACCCAGCAGACCCCAGGGTTTGGTCTCTTCCAATGCTGTATGCAAGGGAATAAGGTCAGTAAGGGGCACGCCCTGCCTGTTCATAAGACCCAAAACACCAGATCTAAAATACAGTCCACCTAATATTTCTGGTCACTATTTTCCAACAGAATTGGGGAAACTGCTCGTTTTGAAGGGGGAAATAAAGGCAATTTAAAGCTGGGTTAGTATTACAATCCTTCTAGAATGAAGAAAACATTGTGGCAATATTGCTGGGAAATATTTCTTTGAAAGTGGTTGAGAGAGGATTCTGGGAAGATGGTGGAGCAGGAAGCGCCTGTGAGGGGAGAATCTGTCCCCCACCTAGACAGCAGCTGCACTGGTAGAAGCCGTCTGGGTGACTATTTGGGACCCTGAAGTCCACTGAAGGCTTGCCACATCCAGGGGAAGTCTCGGACGGTAAACTGCGGTAGACAATTTCAGCTCCTGGCATGGTAGCAGACACCCACCCAAACCCCTAGCCCCAGCCCCGCCTGCCATGCATTCCTGGAGCAGCTTGTATAGCTTGAGGGAGCCAGGATGAGCAAAAAGGACCCTTTCCTCTAAATATTGGGGATCTGTGCTCTGATGGCCGATTGCTGCTTCTGATCACAGAGATGCAGACATGGAGCACAGATTGCACCCCTCCCACATCCTTGTGAGCCCCTCTTCCTCCTGCTGAAGTGACTTCCAGGGATTTAAAGGGCCAGCACCCTTCCTCCCCTTCATAGCCATAGAATATACACGAAAGGAAACGAGATAGAAATTTAAACGTTTCACCACAAAAAAAACAGCTAAACACAAAAGAAGACAGTAATGCAGGAAATGACAGGATGAAAAAGCTGCTAAGGCTACAGAAAACAAATGGGAAAATGACACAATTGAGTCTTTCTGTATCAGTAATTACTGTAAATGTAAGTGGATTAAATTCTCCAATCAAAGACAAAGATTGGCAGAATGGATAAAAACATGTGATCCAGCTATACGCTGCCTACAGGAGACTCACTTTAGATCCAAAAACACAAGCAGACTGAAAGGGTGAAAAAGATATTCCGTGCAAACAGTAACCAAAAGACAGCAGCGCAGCTATCCTAATGTCAAACAAAATAGACTTCAAATAAGAAAAGTTGACAAGAGGCAAAAAAGGACATTATATGTCAAAAGAGCAAGAAGACGTAACAATTACAAACATTTACACACCTCAGGACAGACCATCAAAATATATGAAGCAAAATTAACAGAACTGGAAAAATAGACAGTTCCATCATAATTCAGAGACTTCAATGTGCCACTCACAATAACGGATAGAACAATCAGACAGAGGATAAGTAAGGAAACAGGGTGTGAACACCACAATAAGCCAACTAGATCTAATAGACACACACAGAACACTCCACCCAACGAGAGAACACACGTTCTTCTCAAGTGCACATGGGACGTTTTCTGGGATAGACCATATGTTATGCGATAGGTTAAGTCTCAACAGATCTAAAAAGGTAGCTATCACACAAAGTATGTTGTCTGACCACAAAGAAGTTAGAAATTAGTAATAGAAGGAAAATTGGGAAAACTTCAAAATTGTGGAAATTAAACAACACATTTCTAAATAACCAATGGACCAAAGAAGAACTCACAAGGGAAATTAGAAAATACTTAGAGATGAATGAAAATAAGCACATAACACACCAAAACTTAAGGGATGCAGCAAAAGCAGTGCTACAGAGGAAATTTATAGCTGTAAATGTTAACATTAAAAAAGAAGAAAGATCTCAAATCGACAACCTAACTTTACAACTTAAGGAACTAGGAAAAGAAGAAAAAGCTAAACCCACTGTGACCAGAAGGAAAGAAATAATAAAGATTAGAGCAGAAAGAAATGAAATAGTAGAAAAACAATAGATAAAATTGATGAAATCGAAAGTTGTTTCTTCAAAAAGATCAACAAAATTGGCAAATTTTTGGCCAGATGGACTAAGAAAAAGGGAGAAGACTCAAACACTAAAATTGGAAATGAAAGTAAGGACATTACGACCAATCCTGTAGAAATAAAAGGATTATAAGAGAGTGCTATGAACAACTGTACATCAACAAATTGGACAACTTAGATGAAGTGGACAAAATCCTAGAAACACAAAACCAATCAAGATTAAATCATGAAGAAATAGAAAATCTGAATAGTCCTATAACTAGTGCAGACATTGAAGCAGGCATCAAAAATCTCCCAACAAAGAAAAGTCCTGGACCTGATGGCTTCACTGGAGAATTCTACCAAACGAAGAAGAACTAAGACCAGTCCTTCTCAAATGCTTCCAAAAACTGAAGACGAGGGAACACTTGCTAAGTGATTCTGTGACACCAGCGCTGCCCTGCTAAAGACACTAGAAGACAGAAAACCACCACACACCCATG
>NC_060275.1:120811998-120822845 GCF_021613505.1 Equus quagga
AGAAGACAGAAAACCACCACACACCCATGTCCCTCAGGAACAGTGATGAAAAATTCTCAGTAAATGCCAGCAACCCCAACCCAGTAGCGTGTTAAAAGGATCACACACCATGACCAGTGTCCTTCCCCGGACAAATGGACGAGCACGTGTGTTCTATGCCCTATAAGATAGGTGCCTGACAACTAGCATTTTAGATTGTGCTTGAGTGTTTGTCATTAAGCATTTGTTTGCTGAGGCATCCATTTCAAAGCCGTCCACCTCGGCTAAACGCATGGCCAGCTACCCCACCAGGTTAGGAGCCAGGCTGCCTAACCCATGAGGCTCCCCTTTCAGAAAGCCCCGGTAACCCAGACAACTGACCGCTTGAGTGACACTGCCTCTCCCTTCCCAAGTTTTAATTCTCACTCTTATGCTTTAAATGCACCAATAACGAGGCCCCCATCCTCGACCACGATAAAGACAGAAACCCATGCACTCTCTCCCGAGTCCTTGCTGTGTGGCCCGGTTGTCCGTGTTCCTCCGGGACCTGTGAGTAACAACCGTCATCGCCTCAAAGTTCCCTGATGGCTGTTGCTGACAACGTCCTTCAGTCATAAAAAGACCCTCAAGGGCTGGTCCAGCACTGGTCGTGAGATCTTCACCTGCAGTGGGCAAGGTCACCTTGACACGGGTAAGCGGGAGACAGGGGAGCCAGGGAGCCAGCTGAGGTGAGAGCCCAATGAGCCTTGGAGGAGGGGGCCTGGCAAGGGCAAAGGCCCTGGGGCTGCTCTGACCTCTGAGGATCCTAGGGGAGGTGGTGGTGTGGGACTTTACGAGGCACACATCTATTGCAGACCCCTCAATGGGAACTACGCTGCAGGTATGGGTTTGCAGGTAATCACCTTCCATGGTTTCCCCATCCCAAGGCAGTGTTCCAAGCAAAGACTGAAACTCCTGATAAAGAACCGATTAAACCCCATTTCTTCATCTGCTTTCATCTCACTACAGCAGAACCTTATCTCCCACATGGACGGGCGGGCCCCTTATCTTCCCAACACAGGGAAATAGGCGGCCCCATCCCAGCCAAGGCTTTGAACTCCTGCGGGAGAGAGCCAGCCCCAGCAAAGGCCCGCTGACCAGAATTCATGGGCAAGGAGGGAACCCGGAGCTTACCCGGAGATGACCGGGGGCCATGGGGCTGCCCAGGACGAGGCTGGGCTCCTCGTCAGCAAAGGGAAGGTGGTGGGGAGGTGGTAGGCGGAGCCGGCTCCACTTAGAACCAGGAGGAGTGCCACCAGAGGCCAGCTGGGCAGCTCCCTGCAAAGACAAGCTCCTTGCAGTGGGGGAAACTCTCGGGGGATATTCAGAGCCTGGGGAGGAGCACGCACCCCATGCCTGGCATGCGGGCACAGAAGTCCGTCCCATGTGCCTTCGTACTGCTGGCCTGGCTGATGGGCACTGTCCATCCCTGGGCGCTCATCAGCTGGGGCCCGAGGCCAGCACCCACTGCCCCCCGGAACAGCAGTGGGGTCCCAGTGGCCAGCCTGCAGCGGCTCCCCATGCGAGTTCCCTTCCTCATCACCCTGTGGACCCTTGTGGCCCTTTCATCCCACCTGGGTAAGCACACCGCGCGGCGTGAGGGAAAGTTTCTACTCTCGTTCACAGAACAGGCCTGCAGAAGTGTCCTTGTGCCGGCTCGGTCAACAGGGCTTTTCTGGTTGCATTTCGTGGTTCCTCGTGCCTTGTAAATGTTCTGCGAGTAAGCCCTGTTCCTCTGGAATGACTAATAGGCCTCCAGGCCCCCATGACCGGCTGACCAGTGCTGGTCACTCAACGTCCCCCCACGGTGCTCTCTGAGGCCCCAACATCCTCTCAGGCTCTCTCAGTCCTGTGTCTGCCCGGTGGGGTGAGGAGGGAGGGAGTGGCATGGAGCCTGTTGGGCTTTTGAGGGCCCCTTTGAGGTGAAACGATCCATGGAACATATAGGCACTGTCCTGGCCGGTTCCCCACCATGGAGCCCCTCAGCATCAGTGGGTGGAGGGCCTATGGGCCTGGCCTCCAGCTGTCTATGCACAAGTGTCCACAGAGGGGGCTGTGTTCCCTTGCACTGGGGGTCAACCGTCCCTGGCGACTCTGATACATTCATTTTGCTTTTTACATTGGGTATGAAAAGATTAACATCAACCGCCCGTATTTTCATAAGTTTCAAATTAGCAGAGTCTGAATTTGTGAATGTTTATTCCACGTAAAGTGTGGAGCCTCTTGGTAAAAATGAACAGAACAAATAATTCTTCTCTACTGGTAAACTGAATTTGGGGGGGCTATAGTATCAAATTAAATTAAAAACTGACCACCGAGCATGTGGTCAGATTAAGATAAGAAAGACAAAGAGTATGATTTCAACGACCTCCTCCTGACAGAGAGGATCGATTTGGGCGGATACTTCCCTGGCACCACTGTGTGTATGTTGGCCCGTCGACCAGGAATGTGTGTGTCCCGTGGCAGGACTGTCTGGTCTGGGGGGCCTACATTCACTTGCTGAACCCAGGCTTGCGAGCCTGGGACGCCCCACAGGCACGTGGCTCGTCTGGTCACCCTCCCCACCCGGCGTGCGCCCCACAGGGGGCAGGAACGTGTTCATCCACTGTGAAAGAAATTCCATTCCGATCCCAACCCCTTTGTCATGGTTCTGAAACCCAAACAGCCCTGAATACTGGAGGTTTTTCATAAGTTTGGTGCAAAACCTGACCTGAACTCTCTCTAGTCTATTTCCCACTTACTGTGAGCATTCACAGGAGTGTTTGATTTGGGGGTGGTGTCCAGATCCCACTGGGGCGTCCCCTCACGTACGGGCAATATATGTACTGTGTTTACTTTCTAAGACCTAGAAAGGTCTGCATCCCCAAACCATCTGCCCCAAGGATGTCACACGGGGAGAGTGAGTATGGTTTTAGTTTCCAGAGTAGTGGAAGCTAGATTAACAGGATTTTTCAGCACCCTTGGGAAATATTAATCCTTCAAGCAGCAAAGGGAAGTCCCCCCCTTGTAGCATGAGTTCAACTGCTTAAACACAAAGAAAGTTTCAGGGTGGCGCTGGAACTTTCACGATGTGAGCCTGGGGCACCGGCTTCCTGGAGGCCTCTGTGCCAGCCTTGCCTGGCAGCTGCATGATGCCCTCAGGCAGCAAAACCCAGTTTGGACATCTGAGGATATATTAGTGTTTGGCAGATTTTTCTTCCTTTTGTTGATGTGAAGTGGGAAGATCCAAGGATCCTGGCAATAGCCCAGGAAACAGGCTTTGGGGCTGCGGGAGATTGAAGGGGATGAGGAGACCCGCCCCAGGCAGAGAAGGGCCTAAACGATCCGCCCAGCCCCCCGCATGGAGCTACCCTGTCTCTGGCCCCTGGCCTCAGAGGATGATGGATCCAAGGGAGGGTCTCCAGGTGTCCCTTTGCAGTGGGAAGTGGGGAGAAGGTACTCAGTGCTGCCTGAGCCTCAGCCTAGGGTGGCAGGTGTCCAGGTGTGGCCGTAGCTGCGGACCCTGGAGCAGGAGTGGACGCAGACCAGACAGAGACAGCACTGACCACCAGCCAGAAGCTCTGGAGGGAACTGACGGCTGGCTCGAGGGACGAGTGAACTCCACATGGGTGACCGTGAGCACAGACAAAGTCGTGCCAGGGGTGTGGGGGCCCGTCTAGGGTCCCCAGGGAGGGCCAAGGGAGGACAGGCCTGGAAAGCCGTGCTGACTTGGCGGCACAAGGCTGTCCAGGGCACTGACACCTCTTTCCCTCCGTGTGCCGGAGCAAAGGCTCGGGGACTGACAGGACACCCCTGGAGGGGGGATGGGGTGAGGGTTCCTCGTCGGGGGCCTGGAGGAAGGAAGGTTTGTCTTCTAAGATAGGAGGACTCAGAGCTTGTCTATATGCTGACGGGAGCGTCCAGCAGAGAGGGAGGAGGGGTGGCCAGTGCTGGGGCCCAAGCTGGGCCAAGGCAGGGGCAGGGGGGGGGGGGGGGGGGGGGGCAGGAGGACACGGGATCCACTTAAACATGGAGCCATTTACCAGGGGGTACCCAGGTGACGAAGCCGAGGAACGGGAGGAAGCAGAGGGAAATTTGAAGGTGATTACGTAGGTGGGCCTGTACCTAAGGTGAGGAGAAGGGAGGACACGAGGGGACAGCAAGGGGCCCAGGGTCAGTGGTCTGGACATCCCTGCTGATGGGTGGTCAGGCAGTAGGAGGCTGCAGATGGGGTTGGGCTGGGGTGCAGGTGGCAGGCTGAGGTCTGAGGTATGGCTATGGGAGTGGGGTCCCGGTGAGCAGCGGAAGGAGCCCTGGAAGGGAGGGGCTCCAAAAGGGGCACAAGCACACATTTCCACATTGACTCAAGTCAGGCAGGATGACATGGGAGGGTTTATCCAGCAGGAGCTAAAATCTGGGGAAATGACCAAGTGGTGACCTGGGGCTTTTAGCAAAGGGGAGGAAGATGGCCCAGGAGCAGTAGAAGACTATTAGAAGCTGGCGTGGGTGGGGTGGGGCGGAGAGCAGAGCCTCGTGGGTGAGCAGTGGTCCAGAGTCAGGGGGCTTCTTATGACGGCATAGAGGGAGACACGGGAGAGAGTGGGGTTAGTTCCTGAGTATTCAGGGCGGGGAGGAGGTGAGGCCCTGCATGTGGGGGAGGGGAAGGTGGTGCCCTCTTTGCCCTGGAAGACGGGGTGAGGGTGCTGCTCCAGTGCAGCCCTCCTCTGACCCTGGATGATGGGGGTAAAGATCTGGGGTGACAATCTAGGAATTACTGAGAGTTCTCAGCCATGCCTACAAGGGTTTCAGACTTTTTGGGACTGAAGCTTCCACTGTGACTGCACAAGCGTGGATACTGGGACAATGCAAATTCAGAAGGGATTCGCATGAACAGACTCCCATCTGTGTTACTGCTTCTTTTCAGTGATGGAGACTTCAGAGGGTCCCTCAGAGCTGTGCACTCAGCATGTGCACTGTGTGGAGGTTCCTATAACAATGGCCAAAAGGCCCCAAGGGACGTCACTTCCCAGGCCTGTGGTGGACTCAGCCAGTCGATCCTCAGCAGAAGCCACAGGTGTTAGCTGGCAGGTGGCCATCGGAGGGTGGGTTGGGCTGGGTGGGGCATCCGCAGTCTCCGCCATGAGGACGCCTGCTTTTCTCCAGCTGGGCTGTCTCCACCACTCCACCAGGGCTGCTGGAAGCCTTCTTGTGCACGCCCCTGCCGTACACGTGCAAGAGTTTTGCCAGGAGTACACGTGGGCCTTACGCACATGAGCACCGGACTCTGGCAGATGCCGCCTCACTAGAGCAGGTTTACGAGTCTCGTGAGTGGTGCAGGAGCTGCCCCTCGCTCCACGTTCCCGGCGTCTCTCATGTGCTCAGCCCTCTGAGTCTCAGACCTTCTGGGGCACATGGACCTTGCATGGTTCTGTTTGCCTTTTCCTGGTGAGCCAATGCACACGTTTACTGGAGCTCTGTATTTCCTTTGCAGGGACATACCTGCTTGAGTCTTTGTCCACGTTTCTTGTTCTTGCTCTTGGGAGCTCTGTATGGAGCCTGGACGCTGATCCTTTGTCGTTCATCATAATTACGCATCTTCTCCAACTCTGGCTCGCCTTTTCCTTTCTTAAAATCACATCTTTTAAATGAATAGGAGTCACTTTTCATGTAGTCAAATTTATCTATATTTTAAGGTTAATGTATTTTGTATCCTATTTAAGAAACCTTTCTGAATGGATGCCTAGTTGTTGGGGTTTTTTTCCATATGGACACTCACTTGTCCCCAAACTCTTTACTTACAAAGACCATCCTTTCTCCACTAGCCTACAATCTGCCTTGTCACAAATCAGGTGTCCACATACACACTCCAACTGGGTTCTCCATTTTTTTCCATCTGTCTGTTCATTTAACGAGGCCAGAACCAGACTCTCTTAACCACCATGGTTTCGATGGTCTGGACACCCAGGAGAGCACGCCCCTCACTGCACTGGTCAGCTCCAGCCTCCCTAACCAAACAGCACAGACTGGGTCCCTTGAACCACAGAAACTTATTCTCTCGCAGTTCTGGAGGCTGGAAGTCCCAGATTGAGGTGTCGGCAGGGTTGGTTTCTCCTGGGGCCTCTCTCCTCGGCTTGTAGTCGGCTGCCTCCTCCCTGTGTCCTCATGTGGGCTTCTCTCTGCGTGTGCATACTCCTGGCCTCTCCTGGTCTTTTCCTCTTCTTATAAGGACATCGGTCCTGTTGGATCAGAGCCCTTCTTATGACCTCATTTAACTTTACTTCCTTAGAGACCCCATCTCCAAATACAGCCGCACTGGGGGTCGGGGCTCCAATAGAGGTATTTGGGGGGCATGGTTCTGTCCATAACACCTGCCTCGTTCATCTTGAAGAGGATTCTGGCTATTTGGGACCTTATGTGCTTCCATGTAAGGTTTGGAATGAGTTTGTTAAGTGCTGAGAAAACCTCATTGGGATTTTCACTGGGAATTTCATGGGAATACATTGAATCCACAGATGAATATATTTTACAGTATTGAGTCTTTCAATCCAAAAACATGCCATATGTTCTCATTCTGAGGACAAACTGCAGCCCCCTCCAAATGGGAGGGTTTCAGGTTAATCTGCCTGTCACTAGGTAGCCTCGCTCTCCCTCAGGTGATGGAACCACCCTGGAGGTGAGGTTCCGGCCTCTGCCAATGGCAGATGGACGCTCGGCAGGGTCCGTAGCCTGGTCAGCATTGGAGTGGGGCGTGGATGTTTCAGGGCCTCCATCTCTGCTGCCTCGGCCACTTAGTTCATGTGCCCACCAAGCAAAGTGCTGTGGTCATCTTGTCCGCTTGTTATCAAGTCTTTCAATAACAATAATAACCCATTCCTCTTCTTTCCTAGCACCTGGTGGACTGGCCCATAGACCTTTAACTGTGCATTTACAAATAAATACATTCTATATTACCCCAAAACCCCAAACCCCAAAAGCAACATTGTATTTGTAATTATTCACAAGTCTCTAAATAAATTTTCACAATAATTTTTGCTCCACTTACAGACCAAAACTTAACTATGATTCCAAACAGAACTAGCCCTAGCTGAACTCCTAGTTAAACAAATTTTTAAACCCTGTTTTTTGGGGGGTTATTTTTGCTTGAGGAAGATTGTCCCTGAGCTGACATCTGTGCCAATCTTCCTCTACTTTTTATATGTGGGATGCTGCCACAGCATGGCTGATGAATGGTGTAGGTCCATGCCTGCGAACCCCAGGCCGCCAAAGTGGAGCATGTGAACTCAACCACTATGCCACGGGGCTGGCCCCAAATGCTAAGTATTTCAAAGATAAAGCTTAATGGCCTAGAAAATTTTTATCCTTTAATAGTTTTATTGAGATCTCCCATAATGCTGACATTGCACTTAAAACTTCAAATTTTTCTCAAGAGAAATTTCTCTAGATTTAAATTTTTTTCTAGGTTTTTTTTTTTTGGCAGGGAAAGGTTTGTTCTGAGCTAACATCTGTTGCCAATCTTGCTCTTTTCTTTTCTTCTTTTTCCCCTAAAGGCCCAGTACATGGTTGCATACCATACTTGTAAGTTCTTCTCTGTGATCCGCCACCACAGCGTGGCTGCTGACAGACAGGTGGTGTGGTTCTGCACCCGAGAACTGAACCTGGGCCGCCGAAGCCGGGAGAATGGTGGACTTTAGCCACTAGGCCATCAGGGCTGGCTCGATTGAATTTTTTAACTAACTGTAATTTCGCATTGTGGCCGTTGCTCCCACACAGTCTCTGACAAGTAAGTGCCACCCCTGGACTTTCCTGCTGCAGGATCCCATTATTCTCACGAGGCCAGGGAGCACAGTCCCACCACAGCACGCTCACTACCATGCAACAGGGACGAATTCATCGATATGGGCGCGTCCGTCACCTGGCACCCACAGAGGAAGGCCACCAGAGAGCTTGTCCAGAGTGTGGGGCCCTCCTCATGGTGCATTCCTTGACACCTTGTGGAGGTAGGGTTCCCCAGGACTTCCTGGGGGTGGGTGGGGCTGGTGGAGGCTGAGTAGGTGCACATAGCCAGCCACCATTGGAGTCCTTCAGACCCTTTTTTCTATGAAATGCACTTTGACATCATTAACTGAAGGACATCCCCATGTCCAGACTTCAGCTAACCCAGTGGTTCTCAACCAGGGGTGATTTTTGCTACCCAGGGGACATTTGGCAATATCTGGAGACATTTCTGTTTGTCACACTGGGGAACAGAGACCCCGCATCTAGCGGGTAGAGGTCAAGGATGTTGCTAAACGTCCTACAGTGGATAGGTCAGTTCCCATCAACAAAGCATTATCTGGCCCAAAATGTCAACAATTGATGTTGGACCATTACTTCACACTATATACAAAAATTAACTCAAAACGGACCCATGACCTAAGTGTAAGACCTAAATCTGTAAAACTCTTGGAAGAAAACATAGGGCAAAACTTCTCAACACTGGATTTGGCAATGATTTCTTGGATATGACACCAAAGGCACAGATAGCAAAAGAAAAAATAGACAAATTGGACTTCATGAAAATTTAAAAATGTTTGTGCATCAAAGGACACTATCAACAAAGTAAAAAGGCAATCCACAGAATGGGAGAAAACGTTTGCAAATCATATATCTGGTAAGAATTTAATATCCAGAATTTACAGACAATTCAACATAACAAAACAACCCAATTCAAAAACGGGAGAAAGAAAATACACAAATGGCTAATAAACACTTTAAAAGATGCTCAACATCACTGACCATTTGGGAAATGCAAACCAAAACCACAGTGAGATACCGCCTCACATCCGTTAGGATGGAGTCTATCAAAAACCCCCAGAAAATAGCAAGTATTGGAAAGGATGTGGAGAAACTGGAACCCTTGTACACTGTTGGTGGGAATGTAAATTGGTATAGCCAGTGTGGAAAACAGTATGGTGGTTCCCCAAAAACTTGAAAATAAAATTACCTTATGATCCAGCGATTCCACTTCTGGGTATAGACTCAAAAGAGTTAAAAGCAGGGTTGTGAAGAGACATTTGTACATTATGTTCACAGCAGCCTGATTCACAATAGTTGAAATGTGGAAACCCCCTGTTCATGTAGCTGTGTCCTCATGATACCACGTGCCTTGTTCTCCTGTCTCTTATTTCCTGACCTGGTTGACTTCATTTTCTCCTGAAATCTGTGCTCCCATCTGGGACTGTTTTCCTTAAGCCTGAAGAACTCTCTTTGGTCTGCTTTCGCTCATCTGAAACGTTGTTGTTCTGACTTCATTTTGGAGGACATCTTCAAGCAGAGTAGGAGCCTAGGATGGCATGCTGTCTTTTCTTTCACCACTTTTACAATGTATTCCATTATTTTCTGGCTTACCTAGTTTCTTAAAAGTCAGCTGTAGGGGCCGGCCTGGTGGCGCAGTGGTTAAGTGCCCACGTTCTGCTTCTCGGCGGCCTGGGGTTCGCCAGTTCGGATCCCAAGTACGGACATGGCACTGCCTGGCACGCCATGCTGTGGTGGGCATCCCACATATAAAGTAGAGGAAGATGGGCATGGATGTTAGCTCAGGGCCAGTCTTCCTCAGCAAAAAGAGGAGGATTGGCAGTAGTTAGCTCAGGGCTAATCTTCCTCAAAAAAAAAAAGTCAGCTGTAATTCCTTTGTTGCTCGTTTGAAGATAAATTCTAAGTACAATTTATAAATTTAATACAATTCCAATCAGAATCCTGATAAGGGTTTTTAGTAGAACTTTACAGGCTGGTCCTGAATTTCACAGGGAGGGGTAAAGTATCAAGGGTGGCCAGGATGAGGATGACAAGGCTTCCCACACAAGATGCAAGATTTGCTATAAAGTCATGTGCTAAGACAGTGTTACATTTGCTCAGGTATAGGCAAATAATAAAATTGGATTCTTACTTCAAACAAAAATTTGGATTACTTATTTTCATATCAATGTACAGAAATTCAGTTTTTGTGTGTACTAGTCTTTTGTCTGTTTTATGAGTTGCAAATAACTTCTCCTAGTCAAAAGCTTTTTCTTTCATTTTTAAGGTGTATTTTCTTGAAGAGAGGTTTTGGAAATTTAACACTAATTTACTGTTAAACCTGTCCTTTGAGTTGTTTTATTTCATTTATGGTATCCCCCCAGGACTACATGGCTCTTATTTAGCTTTGGTTTTAACAAACATATGCATTTAGTCAGTTAATTATAGCTAATGGATTATCTCAAAAGTGTGGAAAACAACACTCCATCTTGAGATGGAATCATCTCATTGCTTAAGACGCCCCTGACCCAGCTCTGCCCCTCCTAATTGTATCAGGACAGAGAAGACCCTCCCAGTGTCACACCACCTCCATCCCTTTGGGAAAGACTGCTTCATCAGAGAGGTGGCACAGGCTGTTTCCTTGTCTAAAAAATAGCACAATGATAGCACCTACCTCACTGGGTGATATGAGCAGTGTGGGTGGTCTGTGCAGTATGAGTGGTCTGTACAGTGTGGGTGGCTGTACATTGTGAGTGGTCTGGGCAGTGTGGGTGGTCTGGGCAATGTGGGTGTTCTGGGCAGTGTGGGTGGTCTGAGCAGTGCGGGTGGTCTGAGCAGTGCGGGTGGTCTGTGCAGTGTGGTGGTCTAAGCAGTGCGGGTGGTCTGAGCAGTGTGGGTGGTCTGAGCAGTGTGGTGGTCTGGGCAGTGTGGGTGGTCTGGGCAGTATGGGTGGGCTGGGCAGTATGGGTGGGCTGGTCAGTGTGGGTGGTCTGGGCAGTATGGGTGGTCTGAGCAGTGTGGTGGTCTGAGCAGTGTGGTGGGCTGGGCAGTATGGGTGGGCTGGGCAGTGTGGGTGG
>NC_060275.1:120822855-120867039 GCF_021613505.1 Equus quagga
CTGGGCAGTGTGGGTGGTCTGGGCAGTGTGGGTGGGCTGGACAGTGTGGTAGGCTGGAACAGAGATGAGGCTGACTGTAGAGACATCAAGCTCTGTTCCTTTCCTCTTGCAATGCTGGTGAGTGTGGTGTGAAAAGCTTTGCTTGCGGGTCTGGCATCTCAGCTAGGCCATACCCATTGGGCGTTGTCTTGAAACCCACTGCTCCTCCTGGCCAGCCTTGACCGCAGCTGCAGCTCCGCTCAGGGAGGCAGTGGCTCTCCAGCAGGTGGCAGGCCCGTCACTTCCTCCCTGCGGCCACCTGCTGCAGAAGTCCCTTCCTTTGCCCAGCACAGAAGGGACTCTGCTGCCATCATTACTTTTGTTCATCTTGGGGATGTATGTACTTGTTTTGTTTGTTCTCACAGGGGTTTTTACTTAATTAGGATTAAGGGCAAGAGGTCAGAATCCAGCAGGCACAGCTGGGAGAAGCTCGCAGAGGGGTGGAGTTCCGTGAGCGGCAGCGGGAGGCCCACAGTAATGCAGCTCTGTCCCCCACATGGGGAGAAAGGGTGGACACTCAGGAGCAGTGAGACCCAGGTGGTGATGCCGCAAGTATTCACCCAGCTGGCGCTCAGCCTTCCCTCCCACTGGCCTCCTGCGTGGAGACAAGTGCCAGGATCACGGAAGGCATGCTCGTCTCCAGGATCCCAGACCCTCGCCTGGCTTTCCAGCCTGGTCACGGTGGGGAGAGACTGAGGCCACGTGGAGAGGGCTGACTAACTGCACCTGACTTTTCAGAGTCAGACGCCCCATGTGCCTCTTCTCACGTGTCTTACGTTCTTGACCCGGGAGATACTGCTGCGCACGGGAGATTTCCCAGCCATGTCTCAGCGATAAGCAGTAGAGAGGTCAAGACCTTTACCTGTCTCTCTGCTCTCCAAGGTGGAAGGAAGTCCAGCCCCATGGCCGCCATGCAGCAAATGTGGACCAGGCCAGCCTGGGCAAGCACTTCTCACACGCTGAGCCGGCTGGTCTTCTCAGTCCTGTGGGACTGGCCCTCAAGCCTGGGGACAGGTGACAGTGGGATGGAGGAGGAAGCAAGAGGCCGAGGCCCCACTGCAGTCCTGGCTGTGCGGGGAGGTAGGTCCACGTTGATCTGGGCTCAGAATCTGTGCTCATACCACCTCCCAGTCCCACTAGGCAGACCCCAGAGGGTCTGGCCTCCCTCTGCCTCACCCCACATTGGGGCCGCACCCCTTTCTGGTGGTCCGGCACCTTGGAGAGAGGAGGCATCCCACGGGCGGGCCACGGCCCATCGGCACTAACTTTCCAGCAGGCAGTGGGGTCCCTCTGGTTCACTTCCATCTCTGGCTGTTTTTTTCACTGCAGATAGCAATGGCTGTGTTCTTGTCCTGTACCCTGTGTTTTAAACAGGGACTACCCACAGGCCACGAACAGCTTGTGTGCCCTTCATGTAGTCGAGTATGGACTCGTGGCTGGAATTTGTTTGCACCCAAGAGAATCTCTGCATCCCTGGATGTGGCTGTAGCATGCTGGGTGGGTTTCTCCTCTGAAAGGGGCTGTGTACACGTGGGGAGGAGAGGGAGATGCCCACTGACCTCATGCTTACTGTGTGTGTGGCGGGGTCCCCCATCAGGTTCCCAGGGGCAGAAGTGTGTGTGGGGAGCTCATGGGACTCCCAGCTGTGGGTGGTGCTGGAAGTAGGGCTGGGCAGCCACGGCGGGGAGACCTCGACATCCCCAGAGCATGGCTCAGCGTTGAGGCACAGGGGCCCGATGTCCTTGCCATTGACCTGTCATTGACCCACAGGGTGCGGCCAGGCCACCCTCCTTAAGGTAGGGGCAATTTCCCAAGGGCCTCATCCAAGAGGAGTGAGCCACCAACCCTCCCAGCTGGGGAGGGGACCTGGGCGGCCACCCTCACGTCCAGGACCTGCCCATGCTAGTTGCTTGCACAGATTATTCACAGAACAGCAATGTGAGGATGGAAGCATTGTCCTGGCTGCGGATGAGGAAGCTGAACTTCGTAAGAGTTAGGCACGTCCCGCAAGGTCACATGCAGAGGAAGCCCGTCACCTCTGCGCTCCCCGCGTCTTATCTGCGGACCCATCCCTAGCGCCGGCAGCCTCAGGCTGGCTGCTCTGTTTGTTCTCTATTTATAGCAGTCTCGTTCTGTGTGCACATAACTTTATGAGCCGCCCGAAACTCCTCGGGAGGCAGATACGGTGCACACCCTACGTGCCTCAGACGGAGTGGTTTGGTGAAAGGTAAAGCTCTTTTACTCCCCTTGTCGTAAAACCGCTGTGGCAACGCGGCGCGGAGCTCTCGACAGTGTCGAATTCCGCTCATGCTCCCCGGGCCTTCTTATGAGGAATGTTAGGGGGTCTGCACAGGAGACTCCACGCTGGGGAGGAAACAGCCAGAAATAACAGAACGGGTGTTGACAACCCTCATGGCGTTGATTTCTGGAACCTCCTGGGATCCGTATCCTCAGTGTCCGTAGCTCAGTCTGTAAGACAAATACTCGGCGAAGACCATCCAAACAGCACCAGAGGGAAGCCTGTTGGGAGGGCAGGCTGCACGCGCGGCTCGCTTCTCAGGCTCACCGCCTCCCCACCGCCCCCCACACGCCCTCCTCGCATCCCCCAGGCAGGGCGCCGCCTCTCGCGCCCAGCCCGGCTCCTGCTTCCACTTCTCACGATCAAGACTTCAGCCGTCTGGACCTTGCTCCAGAACAGGAGAAATCACCCGTTCTGGTGAGGCAACCAGCGGGAGGCCACCCTGAACCGAACATTGCTGGAACGTAGAGGTCATTTTTTTCGTAAGAAGTAATATAGGATTTCTCACTCATCCACTTAGTACTTCTTAGCTTTATGGAGGTACAATTGACACACAATAAATTGTTCATAAAGTGAGCAACCTGACACGTGTCTACACCCATGAAACCACCGCCACAAACAAGATAAGGAACATCTCCATCGCCCCAAAGATTCCTGCCTCTCTTTGCCATCCCTCCGGCCTACCCCTCCCTGTCCACACCCCTGATCTCCAGGAGCCTCTGACCCACTTTCTGCCAACATTGATCAGCAGGTGTTTTCTACAACTGTTATACAAATGTAATAACACAGTAGTTACTTTTGGGGGGTCTGGCCTATTCCACTCAGAATGATTATTTGGGGTTCATCTATGTTTACGCGTGTATCAAGGTTTTACTCCTCTTTGCAGCTCAGTGACCGCTGTACCGATACAGCACAGCACACGTATCCACTCAGCCTTTGCTGCACGTCTGAGTTCTTTCCACTTCGGTACTAATTTAGTCACTCCAGCTTTCTGTGATTAAGGTTAGCACACTGTATCTTTTCCCAGTCTTTTATTTTAGGCATATTTGTGTCTTTATATTTAAAGTGGGTTTCTCGCAGGGAGCACATAGTTGGATTTTGTTATTTTCTCTATCTGACAACCTTTTCCTTTTAATTGGGGTATTTAGATCATTTATTTTTTTTATTTTTTGAGGAAGGTTAGCCCTGAGCTAACGTCTGCCAATCCTCCTCTTTTCGCTGAGGAAGACTGGCCCTGAGCTAACATCCGTGCCCATCTTCCTCTACTTTATATGTGGGATGCCTGCCACAGCATGGTGTGCCATGTCAGCACCCGGGATCCGAACCGGCGAACCCCAGGCCGCAGAGAAGCGGAACGTGGGCACTTAACCACTGCCGGAGCGGGCCGGCCCCAGATCATTTATATTTAATGTGATTAGTGACATGGCAGCTGGGTAAATCTAACGTTTTTCTATTTGTTTTCTATTTGTCCCATCTGTTCTTTGTTTCTCTTTTCATTTTTTTTCTGTTTTCTTTCAGATTGAGTATTTTTTATGATTCCACTCGGTCTCCTCTGTTGGGTTTTCAGCTGTTGCTCACTGTGTTGCTGTGTTTTCACAGTTGCTTTGGGGGCTGTGATGTGTGCCTCTGTGTTCACACTCTATCTTCAGTGACATTGTACTAACTAAGATCCTCTCAGCAGCCGCCTCCTTCGTGCTATTGCTGACACGTTTTCTTCTGTCTGTTACAAATCCTGTGACACATTGTTAATTTGTCGCCCATCTATCAGGGTCACTGTTCTATGTTGCCTCACGTCCAGTATCTTGAAAACCTTTGTTTCATAGATATTTCTGTGTTTTTATTTGTTTCAGGAGGGTGGTAAATCTGGTCCCATTTACTCCATCTTAGCTGAAAAGGGAAGTCAACTCATTATTTAAAATAGCTCTTTTCTATTTGTTTATAAGCCGTATGTGTTCACTGTGAAAAATTGTGGAGCTTTAGAAAAGTAAAAGATGATAAAGTACAACCTATCACAGATCCTACTATCTAGAGGTCGTCAGGGCCTAACCACATTTCTTTTTTTTTTTTTTTTGAGGAAGATCAGCTCTGAACTAACATCTGCCAATCCTCCTCTTTTTGCTGAGGAAGACTGGCCCTGAGCTAACATCTGTGCCCATCTTCCTCTACTTTTTATGTGTGGGACGCCTGCCACAGCATGGCTTGATGAGCAGTGCCATGTCCACACCCAGGATCCAAACCGGCAAACCCCAGGCCGCCAAAGCGGAACGTGCGCACTTAACCACTGCACCACCGGGCTGGCCCCGTAACTACATTTCTGTCCAGTCATTTTCCTGGGGCATCCGTGACTGCTATTCCTCTCTTCTGTAGTTACAATCACAATATACACATGTGGGTCCTGATTTTTCTTCTCCTAACACCACATAATGAACATTTTCCCATATCATTAAAACTCTTTGAAATTTTAAAGGAAGCACAACACCCATTGTATGAATAGAGTATAATTTATTTAATCAATCCCCTTGTTTAGGTTGTTTCCATGTTTTTGCTCACTAAAATTGTAGCTCATGGATCCAGGTTTGTCTTCACCGCTCACGGTTTACTCAGGGCAGATTCCTAAAAGCGGAGTTTCTAGATTAAAGGAAGCAAGGGGCTTGATATAAAAAGAAACTGTGTGTGTCTGTGTGCAGACACTCACCCTCGCCCCACGCCGGGGCTAGTCAGGGACAGGGGCCCAGGCGGCAGGGGCTCTGCCACAGCCTGACGTGCACATTAAACCCCTTTCCTCACCTTTCAGGGCACCATTGCCCTTGCCTGTAGGGTGAGAGTTAGGCTGTGGCCATTAAGCCCCCTCCCAGCTCTGCAACAGTGCAGCCTTGAGCAGAGGCTGCAGGTGGACGATTCCCGCTGAGACGACGGCAAACGTGGTTCTCTACAGAGCAGCGTCGGCTCCTCAGGGAGAATCGCTTCCCCATAGCCGGAGCCAGAGCAGGTATCTTTCAGGAACCGTTGGAACGGGGAGAGGCCAGGGCCATTTCAACTCCAAGACCTGACACGACAGCTGGATAATTCAATAAATACATCAAGATTGTAGCGTTGCTTATTTATAAATTTCCACTTCTTGGTCTCACATAATTGACCATTTTAGCAGCACAATTTCAGGGAAAAGATCAGTACCAGATGGGTGTGCAAATAGATGGAGGGAAGAAGACAAACTCTGGAGGTGGGCCCGTGTTCACAGAGGGACCGGGCGTCGCAGAGCCAGCCCTGCAGCCCCCTGGGGATGGATTCTTCTCACGAGGTTGTACACCTACTGAGGCATTTGGAAGACATGAGACTGGAAGCACATGCCATCCCTTCCACCAGCGTAACTGTGGAAGAGTGAGTCAATTGTTTCAATCAACGGGCTGCCAGGACTGCCTGCTCTCCATCTTCACCTGCGGCCCCACCCTCAGGACTTGTCCCCACTGTCACCTGCTCCAGGAAGCCTCCTCTAAGCCCCTGGCCAGGTGTCTTTCCTTGGGGGTCCACGGGGCTCCCGAGTCCAGGCAGACCTGCGCTGAGGGCAACGTCTCTGGAGCTCTGCAAGGGGAAACCGGGCCCTCGCTGACATCAGCCTGCCTGGTGGTGACAGGGCCTCCCGCCCCAGGCACTGAGTGGAGGGGCTTCTCCACAGAGACCTGCCAGGGGGCAGTCGTCTCCTGAACAAAGATAACAGCCGGACCCCTTTAGACAAAGTGACAGGTCCCGTGGCCCCAAGGCTGTTTGCGGTGGCTTTGGTGACATCAAGACTGTTTGCTGGTTCACAGCAGTCACATCTGAGCTCATGAGAAGCGTCAGAGGCCTAATTGTGAGAAGGCGTCTCATATAAACTGAGCCCAATGCAAAGACAAGATCACCACGTGGCTGTGTTAAAGCTGTCGTCATTGGAATCAGTGGAGAACTATTCATTGTGCGCTGACCGCTAATGAGCCCTGCCCAGTTGGTGCCTGCAGAGACGGGCGAGGCCACGATGGGCAGCCGTCCTGGCGAGACTTGGCCGGTTTGGGCCAGGATCTGGGCTTATCCACCTGCTTGGCCGACCAGCGCTGTCTCACAGAGTACAGCCAAAAGGTTTTGGGTTGTTTGTCCTTCTGCAGCTGCCCAGCACATTACTTGGAGGGGCCGTCCCCTGTGGGTTGGGTCTCCACAAGAGGCAGGACACTAGCACTGGCACGACGGCCGAGGGGCCAGGCGCTCGGCGCGGAGCAGTTGTGGGCAGGGCCAGGGCTTCTCCCACCTGGCACCTGAGCCTCAGGTGAGCAAACAGCCCGTCTGTGCTCACCTGAGCTGGTGGCACTGTGCACGGCAGGCTAGTCTCGTGGGCTGGCCAGCAGCAGGAGCGTTGTCCTGACCAGGCCACTCTGAGGGCCTGACTGCCTGGGCCAAGCTGGCGTGAGCGTGGCAAAGCAACAGTGCGGGAACCACCACACTCGCACCTGCGGCGCAGCCTGCCTCCTCCCCACAACCTGCACGCCTGGGGTTCCCGGAGGGGCCAGCCTGCCCACCAGGGCCCCAGGATGAGCCCCTTGGGGCAGCTGGCTCCACCAGGCCACCCTCACGCCTGCCTCTCCAGCCCTGCTCCCAGCCGGGCCCCCCCGCGGCTGGCTATGTGTCTGACAGCAGAGTTTCTGCGTTCAGATCCTGCGGGCTGCACTTGGTCTCGGGGCTGCGGCCTCTGCTTTTTTTTCTTTTGTGAGGAAAATTGGCCCTGAGCTAACGTCTGCTGCCAATCCCCTTCTTTTTTGAAGAAGAAGGTTAGCCCTGAGCTAACATCTGCTGCCAATCCTCCTCTTTTTGCTGAGGAAGACGGGCTCTGAGCTAACATCTGTGCCCATCTTCCTGTATTTTATGTGGGATGCCACCACAGCATGGCTTGACAAGTGGTGCTAGGTCCGCACCTGTGATCCAAACCTATGAACCCTGGGCCACTGAAGCAGAACATGTGAACTTAGCTGCTACGTGTGGCCTCTGCTGTGAGGCTGGTATGACACACAGCACTGCTTGGCTGGACCCCAGACTTTCCCCCTTCACTGGTGCTGGGTTTGAGCAGCCTTGACCCTGAGCCCCTGATGGCACTAGAGTAAGAGCCGGTGCCCTCCTGGCCCCTGGGGCTGTGTGAGCTGATGGACTGCATGGTCCAGCCAGTGCCCCATGGCACTGAGGTGAGCCAGGGGACACCAAGGCCACCAGGGGTGCTGACTAGAAAGAGGGGCTCCTGCTCCATTCATTTTAGGGGTGAAGGGCCCCATTTCAGTGATTCTAACGTCTGGTCTATGAAATACTCGAGTCCTTTGCAGGGAGAGCCTCTGCCCCGGCTTGGCAGGTCCTGGGGGCTGAGTGAGGGGCTACAGGGGGCAGTGGGCCAGGGCAGCGGCTCCACTCCCTCCCAGGACTGCTGGCTCTTCCAGGGCAAGCGTGGGCAGGAGGAGACCCCTGATCTGGTGAGGGCCTTGTGGCCCCTTGGAGGCCCCGGATTGTGTACCCCCCGTGTCTTGGGTCCTACGCTTGGTTCTCCTCCTGCCTGGGGTCCTGCGTGCACCCTCGGTGGCCTTTACCTCGCCAGGATGGGTCTGCGAGTTATAAGCAGGTGGCAGCAGCACTGGGAACCCTGCTCCTGACCATTGGGGGCCCCAGCTCTGGCGCTGAGCCGTGGAGACCCCTCCTCGGCCTGGGTCCTCGGGAAGCAGGAAGTCAGCCGGCCTGAGCGGCAGGAATAATCAGAGATCACAAAGTCCAACCTGTAACTCCATGGACTTTATTGGAGGGAGGGGCCACCTCCCGGCCTGTCGCTCCTGTTCTAAAAGCCGTTTTGGCACCAAGCTTGTGGCATCTCAGCCCAGAGCAAGGCTGCTCAGGGCACGGACTCCAGAGACGTGAAGGGCAGGGGACAGTGGGAGGCTGCCCGGGACCCTGCAGGCCGGGCCCCGAGGGGCAGGGGAAGCTGGCTCTGGGGTTGCAGCTGGGCAGGCCAGCCCATCGCCAGATAGCCCTGAGGCCACGCACTTGTGAATGAAACCCCCAGCGTGGACCCAGGGCACCCTCATGTCAGTCCCGCGGTCACACGACGGGGGGTTATGACTGTGGCTCAGGGACTTTCCTCCTGATAAGGCCCAGGCAGCCAGTCCAGGCCTCGGTCGGGACAGACAAAGTCACTTTCCCCCACCTCCTTCCCGGTACCTTCCGGAAGCTGCCAACACCAGCAGAAGCTGAGCTGCCAGGAACCAGGGGTCAGTCGTCAAGCCTTGGAAATGTCCCTGACCCAGCGGCCCTCGCGATCCAGGCCCATTCTGCGGGGTCTGTGGGCTGGGATCCTTGTGGCCTCGCGAGGGGTGGGGAGGGCGGCACCGAGGGCCTCCTGTGCCCACGCCTCTGCTGCCGGGCTCTGTAGGACTCAGCGGAGGTGAGGGGTGAGCAGGTCAAAGGCCTCAAAACCCCATAAAAGAAGAATCCACACCGAGGAGGAGCCCAAGAGGCAGATGGGGCCTGTAAAGCTCTTTAAAGCTGTTTAAAGACAGGCGTTTAAAGGTTCCTGCGACCCGTCCTGGACAGGCCTGTGTAGATAGCAGGTCCCGGGGACGTCCTGGGACCAATGAGCTTGCACGCAGGTGCAGATGCCGGGCCCTGGATCCCCTCCCACAGGCAGGGAAGGAGGAGGCGCCTGGTCCAAAAAGTCTACCCGGAAACCCAACCTTCCGCCCCCTGCCTGGCCATGGTGTGAGCCCTCGGGACTGGGCCACGGCAGCCGCCAGGGACCTGCCACCCGCATCTGGCATGTCCTGGACCACGCGACAGTCACACACCCAGAGGCGGGTCTGGCCAGCCAGGGGAGGTGAAGTTACCTCTGTTGCTGGCTGTCATCAGTGTGCCCAGAGGTCACGTACCGCAGCAAGGTCACCCACAGCACACGGGGTCATCATTGGTGTCTGCTCTCCAGACTCTGTCCACTCACACGTTCAGCAAGTGCAGGCCCATGTCCAGCCACACATGGGTCCAGCAATACCCAGAGGGAAGGGGTTTGAGTGGAACAGTCTAAGTACTAGTTAGTACTCACCCACTGGTCCCCAGCAGATCACCTGCTCACACTCAGAATCAGAGACCTCTTTTGTCACGATTGACCATGAGGGCGCACGCGGCTGATGGTCATGGGGCCATGGGTCGGGACTGCTCTTGGAAAGACAAGGTCTGTCCTCCCCTCCAATGGGTCTGGAGAGTTTTGGACATCAGAGAACCTTGAGGAACTACGTCAAAAATCTCTGTCCTGGAAGCAGATGGCAAGAGGGGGGCGAAATGACAAGACCAGCAGATGCGGAGCACTGGAGTCTCTGCCTGGCTCTGCCCTCCAGCCACAGGTCCCTGAGTGACAGAGAACCTCTCTGGTGCTGGAGGGTCTAGTCAGCCCCTTTTGGGTTTTGTCTTCCGCCAGGTTTGTGTGGCAGCTGGGATCTGGATGGGCCCAGGGGCAGGGAGGAGGCGCCCTGGGTTGGTCTTTGCTGCCTCGAGTCTTGCTGAGGGATGGCCCGGGCTCTTCCTCAGCTGTGATGAGGAAGCAGGCCAACGTCCCCCGGTGGCTCCTGTCCCTCAGGGAGGGCCACCGAGCCAGACGCTGTTTGCTCACTTCGGAGGCGTGGATGTGCCAGGCTCCACTTTCTGGAAATCCCCAGTACCTGATGGCCACCGCCCTCCCTCTCTCCTCGCATAATGTAAAGCATAAAAAGATTAAACAAGCTGAGGAAGTGGAAGTCACAGGCACCTGGCCCGCCCATGGCTCACGGCCAGAGCCCTGAGCTCCCAGCTCGGACTGCTTGTTCCCCCCTCGCTGACCCGTTGTTCCCCCCATAGCGCGAGGTGGGCTAAACGTGACTTGACCACAGAGAGATCTGCAAGCCATGCGTCCCAGGCAGGTGCCCTGCCCGACAGAAGCCCCCAGTGAGACTACCCTGCTCCTCGCCAGGCTTCCACCACCCTCTTCTTCCCTTTGTCCAAAATGACACGATGACCAGGGTCGTTGATCGTTCCTGCAGTTGATCCCTTCTCCTCCGCTGATTAGGACGTCGTGAATCACACGAGGAGATGACCGGGTGCCGAGGGCTGAGACTCCCGCATGGGACCCGCCCAGGTCAGCGGTGTTCTCGGGAGGGTCGTTGGCAGCCGCCATCCCAGACCCTCCCTCCCCTGCCCCTGCCTGCCCTGGGGACCCCCAGCCTTCTCTCCCTGTTCAGGGTCTGCAGCGTGGCCCTGCTGTGGTCCTCGGCCCAGCCAGACCCCTGACCACACGCTCCCATGTCTGATGGTGACAAGGGCCTGGCCAACATCCTCAAAGAAAGGCACGAGGCCCAGGGACTGGTGTCTGCACCCAGGACCCGGAGCCGGTGCTCCTCCAGCTGCAGGCCCACCCGCCCCTTGCCCCCAGCGCCGTGCGCCCCATCGCAACTGCGTTTGCGGACGCAGCAAAGGCATCGCCTGCCTGGGGCTGTCTGAGCCATCAGGACAAGAGTGTCTTCCTAATGAAGGAGAAGTGAGCACCCCCGAATGATGTCACGTCCACAAACTTAAGGCAACAGGCAACCACGAAGAGCAGCAGTGCTGTTATGCAGACCAGCCAGCGGTGCCAAGCTGTGGCAGGGCTGGAGTCCAGACTTCCCAGACGCCGAGGCGCGAGGTGACCCCGGTCTGCTGCAGAGCGGGGCCATCCCTGACCGTCCCTGTGCTCACTGCTCGTTCCCCATTCGTCCACTCATCCCACACCATGCAGGGGCCCTTCCAGGCACCAGGGCACCAGGGCACCAGCACTGGATCAGACAGAGAAACCCTGTCCCGGGTGCTGGCCTCCACATGAGCAGGGACACAGACTGGACCCACCAAGGGGGAGCGTGCCGGGGCCACACGGTGGGCAAGGCGGGAGGGCACCGTCTTCCTGGCTTGGGCTGGGGAGGCCGCTCGGCACTGGTCCTGTGAGGACAGGCTGTGGAGGGAGGGGGCTCCCACAGAGGCTGGAAGTGGGGGCAGAGGCCAGAGAGAGGTGGGCTTCCATTTCTCCAGGGGCAGCAGCAGGAGGCTGACGCCCGCCCACCTTTTAAGAGGATCCCTTGGCCTCCTTTGGGGGCAAAGGGGCTAGACTGGACCAGGGAGGTGACCAAGAGGCAGGGGCAACCGAGAGTCATGCTCCCGCATGGCCTCACACCCGTCACAGGTTCTGCTCTTCCTCGGGGAATGACTAAACTCCACTGTCTCGTCCAGACACACTTTTTGTAGTCTTTTCCCATTTTTTTAAAGACTTTATTTTTTAGAGCAGTTTTAGTTGAGCACAGTGAAGTTGAGCAGAAGGTACAGAGGTTTCCCATATATCTGCTGCCCCCCTCGACCTGCACAGGCTCCCCCACCATCAACATCCCACCAGATATTGCCTTTGTTACAATCAACAAACCTATGATGATGCATCACAATCAGCCAGAGTCCACAGTGCACGCTAGGGCTCACTCTTGCTGTTGTACAGTCTGTGGGTTTGGACAAATGGATAGTGACATGTGTCCACCATTACATTTTCACTGCCCTAAAAATCCCCTGTTCTCCATCTACCCATCCTTATACCCCCCGACCTCCGACAACCACTGATCTTCTTACTGTCTCCATAGTTCTGCCTTTTCCAGAATGTCACAGAGTTGGAATCATGCAGTGTGGAGCCTTTTCAGATTGGCTTCTTTCACTTAGAAATACGCATTTAAGTTTCCTCCATGTCTTTTCCTGGCTTGATTTCTCATTTCTTTTTAGTGCTGAATAATATTCCACTGTCTGGATGGATCACAGTTTATTTATTCAGTCACCCACTGAAGGACAGCTTGGTTGCTTCCAAGTTTTGGAAATTGTGAATAAAACTGCTATAAACATCCATGTGCAGGTTTTTGTTTGGATGTAAGTTTTCAGAACATTTGGGTAAATATGAGGAAGTCTGATTGCTGGATCATGTAGTAAGAGTCTGTTTAGTTTTGTGAGAAACCACCAAACTGTATTCCAAAGTGGCTGCCCCATTCTGCATTCCCACCATCAGTGAACGAGAGCTCCTGTTGCTCCACGTCCTCCTCAGCATTTGGTGTTGTCAGTGTTCCAGATTTTGGCCATTCTCACAAGTGTGTAGTGGCATCTCTTTGTTTTAATTTGCACAGATGAGGTGAGCATATCTTTTTTTTTTTTTTTTTTTGAGGAAGATTAGCCCTGGGCTAACATCTATGGCCATTTTCCTCTACTTTATATGTGGGACGCCTGCCACAGCATGGCTTGATGAGCAGTGCCATGTCTGCACCTGGGATCCAAACCAGTGAACCCCAGGCCACCAAATAAGAGTGTGCGAACTTAACTTCTGTGCCACCGGGCCAGCCCCAGTGGAGCATCTTGTCATATGCTGTTTGCCATCTGTGTATCTTCTTTGGTGCGGTGTCTGTTCAGATCTTTGGTCCATTTTTTAACTGAGTTGTATGTTTTCTTATTGTTGAGTGTAAAGTGTTCTTTGTATATTTTGGATAACAGCCCTTTATCAGATGTGTCTTTTTAAAATGTTTTCTCCAAGTCTGTGGCTCGTCTTCTCCTTCTCTTGACACTGTCTTTTGCAGAACAGAAGTTGTTCATTTTAATGAAGTCCAGCTTATCGATTCTTTCTTTCATGGTCTGTGACTTTGGTTTTGTATCTAAAAACATCCCCAAACCCAAGGTCACCTAGGCTTTCCTGTTATCTTCTGGGAGTTTTATAGTTTTGCGTTTTGCATTTGGGCCTATGATCCATTTTGAGTTCATTTTTGTGAAGAGTGTGAGGTCCGTGTCAAGATTCATTCCTACGTATGTGGATGTCCGGTTGTTCCAGTGTCATTTGTTGATGAGACTGTCTTTGCTCCTTGTGAAAGATCAGGTGACGATATTTACGTGGGTCTATTTCTGGGCTCTCTGTTCTGTTCCACTGATCTATTTGTCTTTTCTTTCATCAATGCGACACTGTCTTGATCACTGTGGCTGTACAGTGAGTCTTGAAGTCGGGTAGTGTCAGCCCTCCAACTTTCCTCTCCTTCAGTGTTGGGTTTGTAATTCAGGGTCTTTGCCTCTCCATATGAATTCCAGAATCAGTGTGCCCCAGTCCATAAATAGCTTGCATCCTGGTTGACGTTAATGCCCGTGTAACCCACCAATCCGCTGCCTCCTCCAGCCCAGTGGCTGCAGCACCTGCCCCCGTCCTTCAGAGGGTGGGCTCAGAGCTCGGGTCCACCTGAATGTGCCCTCGAGTAAATCACTGATCACAGGGATGTTTCAGGAATGAGGACAAGTTTTGCTTTGAAGCCAAACATGACTGTTGGATTCTCCCCGTTCCCCCAGTGGGGTCACTGGACGAGTCTGATGCTGCTGGAGGAGGTGTCTGGGGCCAGAGTCCAAGGCGGCTGGTCAGAGGTCCTGATCTGAGCTGGTCTCCTTCCCGGAACAAGCAGCTTCCACGAGGCTCCCTGCAGCAGCATTGCCCACGTCCCCCTGCCTGCGGCTCACAGCGGCCATGGTGGCTCAGCCTGGATGGAGGTGGGCTCCATCTTCCACAGCCCTGTCCCGCAGGCTCCACCAGGGAGGGCCTTGGTGAAGGCACATGGGAGCAGGGAGCTGAGACCCAAAGGGGCTGAAGAGAAAGAGGAGAGACAAAGGGCCAGGAGGCAGTGGGTGTCCTGCTGGAATCAGGCGCCGCGGGCCTGGTTGTGTGAGCCAGCATTGAGGGCAGTTTGAGGGCATCTGTGCACACCCGGCCTGCCAGTCCTGGAACCCGCCTAGACAGCCTGCCTTCAACAGGGGTGCCCCAAGGTCACGCTAGCCCTTTCATCCCAGACCCTGTGATGCTCAGGTAGAGACACCCCGCATCCAACCCCACTGACCCCCATCCCACCTGCTCTCCCTCCATGGCCCCCAGATGGAGCCAGCCTCCTCGTCTGACCCTGTCCACCAGCCCCTCCAGACCCCACAGCACGCAGTGCTCCGGTGGACACAGGGTGCCTTTGCCCTGCTTTTCCTCCTCAGAAACACCCCTGACCCCTCGGCTTGTCCCAGGCCCCGGGCAGCTGTCACTCTGCAGCCCCTCCACCTCCGTCTGATGCCCAGTGGGCACATTCTCAAACTCGGGGCGCCCCTGGCCCTGGCACAGCTCGGGATGGCTGTCTAGGGACACAGTGCTCCCCTGACCATGGTGGCTGGCCACCCTGCAGCGCCCGAGGCTTGACTCTCCAGAGGAGGAGGTCCCAGCATCCATGCTGGCGGCCGGCGGCTCGCTCTTGCGAAGGCTTGGCTCTCTCGTCACACCCTGTCTGGTTAGGGACATTACTCTTGTTTTAATTGTTATTATTACTGTGCACGAAATGATGGCATATTTGGGATGGCTTCAAAACAATCCACTGGAGGGTGGGGAGGAGGTGATCCTGTCCGGCTGATTCAGGGGCAGCCGGTCAAGGAGAAAAATGGAAGGCTGGTGTCTGGAGATTCCTGCATGAAGCCAGGAGGGAGAGGGGTTTGCAGTTAATGATGCAGGAGAGAAGCCTTAAGGAGACGCGTGGAGGGGACCCAGCATGAGCCTCAGAGACAGGCAGAGGGCTTCTCCTACTGCAGCTGGGGTCGGGGGGCACGTGGAGATGGCCTTGTGGTTAGAACATGGACAGGCTCAGGGTGGGGGAGCCCCCCATCACTCCTGTTTTCTCAGAGGCGATGCCCAGGACAGCTCCTCGAGGGTGGTGGAGGAGCTCGGATCAGGGTGCAGAGCTGAGGGCCCAGCCAGCCTGGGGGCCAGAAGCAGGCAGCATGTCAGGTGGCCACCTCCTGTGGAGGCTGCTGCCGTGGTTGTCGATGGTGGTCCTAGGCACCCTGGCCACAAACCGCTCTGGGAACATTAATCAGCACGAGTTAATATGTAATTGTGCACCTGTGAGTATCTTGCCAGCAGCAGAGCTATTGTTTGATAAGGGTTTAATGAGAAGAAGGAGGGAGCCCGCTCGATAAGAGCCTTCTCCATTGTGAGTGGCACCAAGGTTGGAGGCGTCCCTGCCACCAGGAGCCAGGTCCCGGGCTCCCCGTCAGCTCCCTCGCCCTGCGGGCGCTTTGGGGCAGTGCCTCAGAGCATGTCTTCACTGATGGTTTCGCGGGTTATCCTGATTTTGTGCTGACGTATACCCTGGCCGTAGCCTCGATGGGGGGCTCGTCCACACAGGTCACCACAGGAGCCAGGCCCTCCAGCCTCTGCCTGCTGTTCCCTCTTGGCTCACAGGCAGCACCGGGCGGCAAGGTCAGGCCACTGTGACGTAAAGTGACCCATTCCCGGGTACAGGCAGTTCCCACAAGCAGGTTAGGGCGACAGGAGGGCAGAGGAGAAGCATTTGGGGTTTGAGGCAAGAATATGATGTGTCATAAACTGGGCTCACCTCCCAGCCCGTCCCCAGAGTCGGGGGACGCCAGCACTGCCCATTTATGGGCCCAGATGCCAGCGGGCAGCAGGGACGGTGACTAAGAGCTGGTACCTGCTGTTCCCCAGAAAGATTCTGCCAGGGTGGGGGAGGCGCGGGCAGGCGGGGCACTGTTTCCCCCGGGAGCAGAGGAATGTGCCCCAGGAAAGGAACACGTCGGGGGGCTCTCCCTGCCTGGCCCGCGCCTCTGGTCCCCTCTCCAGGCAGCGAGGGCCTCGGTGTCAAAACGCGGAGTCGTCTGCTGCACCAAGGCCATGCTCCGCCTTCCCTCTCGGAGGAGGCAGGCAGAGCCCCCACAGGACCCACGGCACGGCCTCCATCAGATGAGCTGCTGCGGGCAGGAGAGGGGAAGTCACGCGTGGACACACATCTGCCAGAGAATAGTTCCTGTGCACTGTCCCCAGGCGAGCCCCCGACCCACCGGCCTCTGCTCAGAGACGGGCACAGAGATCACCGTCTCCGGTCTCAGGGTACAGGCACAGTCATGCACACGGCTTTGTCCCAAACATCTGGTCCTGGTCTCAAGGACGGCTTTCCACACAAATGTGGCTGCTGAGTCAGTCCCCTGACCTGCCCTACCTTGTGTCCCGCGCTCCCCGCAGGTGGATGGGGCCAGCTCGAGAGACAATTGGAGCTGGGCATGGGAGGAGGTGTACACACCTGAGCCAGCCCCAGTGCTGGCCCCCCCCCACCAGCTGACCGAAGCCAGGCCTGCGGGCCGTGGAGCTGGGCGCTAGGAAACGCTGGAGAAAGAGCCCAGGAGAAAAGCCATAAGTGCGTGTGTGTTCTCCAGCCGGCAAAACCCCGACTGTCACACACGCCCGCACAGCAGGTCATGCCTCTGGGGCACTGGTGGCATTAATAAAAAAGCAACTGTGCTCCTCAGCAAATATTTAAAAAGTCACTTGGCCAGCCCGCTGCTGGAACAGGGTCAAGAGAGGCCATCTCCCCAGCAAAGCCGCTCTCACGCCCGTGCACATCTGGGCAGGCCGAGCTCTGGGTGTCCAGCGACAACATCGCCCATAGGTGGGGGGTGGGTAAGGCCGAGCGTTGCCCCAGCAGATGTTCTCTGCATGTCCTGGAGCTGCCTGACAGGCCCCAGCTGCTGGTCAATGCCTCATTGGGGTTCCCAGCCGGCCGCTCCCTCGTTACCCCTGGGCCTCCCCCCTCACCTCTCTTGTTTCTCCCGTCAGGGACTCCAGGCTTTGGAGGGAAAAGTGGGCGCCCCTCCTGCAATGAGGCCATGAAGGGAGAGTGAGGGGGGTTCCAGGTCAAGGCCGCAGGGGAGACGTGCCCAGCAGCAGAACACCTGTCACCCAGGGCCTCTGGGCAAGTTAGCAAACCTCGTACCGTTGGTCTGCACATCCTTCTCCTTCAGCAAAGCAGCCACCACCCAGCCCAGTGCTCTGCGGGGCAC
The DNA here is from genome assembly GCF_021613505.1 of Equus quagga. NCBI lineage: Eukaryota > Metazoa > Chordata > Mammalia > Perissodactyla > Equidae > Equus > Equus quagga. The sequence continues at coordinate 120,840,116 of NC_060275.1, forward strand.
AGTGCTCCGGCTAAGCTCTGTGCCTGCCTGTGCCCGGGCAGTGGCTTCCCTGGAACGTGGCCTTCTGGACCCGCAGAGAGCCCCTTTCTGCTGCAGTTGCCTGCACCTGCATTCCCTGACCCCAGATGCTGGACCCCCAAGTGGAACTGGCGAGTTGGGCTCTGTACTATCACCCTGTCTGACTGATGAGGAAGTCAAGCACAGAGAGGTTAAGTAGCTCCCCAAAGGCAACACGGCCAGTCAGTGGTGGGGGCAGGGTTCCCCCAGGCCCTCAGCCGGTACAGACTCTCCCACACGGTGCCTCTCAGGGAAAATGTCCACAGCCAGCCCGGCAGGGGGAGAGGGGGCACAGGACATGACTCTGCGACCTTGTGATCCTCCTCGAATCACCAAAGCCTTCAGCTTCCTTGCTTTAAAATGGGATTAGGAGGTGTGGGTGGTGAATGTCTGGCCGACCTGCTGCCTGGGGTTCCCAGGGGTATCAAATGAAACCGGGGGTGGGGACTCACGCGGGGAAAGCAGCCGGAACTGTTGTTATTTTCCTGTGTATATAATACCAACCTCTAAATAGGGAAGTTTGGAGGCAGAACAATGAGCATATTCATTTGCAGACGAGCATGAAGGATGCACGTCCTGAGTGGGAGGCCCCAATGGCAGCCAGTGCCGCCTGGGAGCCCTGAGCAGGATCTCTGCATGTCGTGGACGCCACGTACACGTGAGCTTTCCTGGTGCACAGACGCCAAAGGTGGTGTTAAATAAAGGAGACGTGGTCCCAACCCAAACACAAACCTAGCATGACTCCACGAGCTCCTGGCCACCGCCTGCCAGGTGGGCTGGTGCCCGTCTCAGTGGAGTGTCGTGCATCTGATTCGGTGTCAGAATTGCAGAATGCCCAGAACCAAATGAGCGGGCGTTTGTCCCTGAGGGCGGCTTGAGCAAGCCTCCCCTGGTGTTGCTATCTGGTGGTTACTTCTCGACCAGGGCCCAGAGCCAGCCCGGGGTCTGAGGACACCAGCTGTTCTGCAGGAGGACCCTGTGTGCATATCCAAGGAAAACACCCTCCTTTTCACAAGCTGAAAGGCTGAAGCTGGAGAGATTGGTTTTCGGAAATATTATTCCTGAAATCTAAACTTGCAGCTGGTGTTTCCTGGCAGCATGACTGTTGGGCGTCTTGGATTCAGGACGCCAGAGTCCACACTGGGGCTTGGCTGAAGCCAGTGAAGGAAGCACATTCAAACTGGGGAGGAAAATCTTGAATTTACATAGCGTCTTCCACCCCAAATCTCAGAGGAGGGCCCGGTCGCCTCTGTGCCCAGCCCAGGGGGCTCCAGGTATGGGGAGTGGCCCCCACACCACTGGCACCCTCCACGCCCTCTTCCAGGCCACTGAACTGTGACTCAGATGGCGTCCCAATCCTTTCTCAGAATTACACTCAATAAACCAGGCAACTCCTATTTCTGGAAAGGAGTCCCGGTTTTCGTCCAACATAGCATTTCTCCTTTACAGCCCAATTGACCTCGGCCCAGCCAGGGCCAGCCCCGGACAGCCCTTATGCACAGGTGCCCTGGCTGCCTGGCCCAGGGCAGGGGCTCGGGACGGGCCACAGTTCTGTCCCACAGGTCTCAGGAGGGGGTGAGTCAGGACGGGGCTCCAGGGACAAACCTAGGATGGAGCAAGTCCTCTTTGACAGGAGAGGGAGTGAAGGCTGAGGGGCGTAGCTGGGCCTGGATGGGGCCCCGGGCTCCAGCCTGACCCGCCTGAACCTGGTGGGGGCTGGGAGCCCCACAACCCAATGCCCTGAGCTGCCAAGAGAAAGGAGCCAAGTGGTCCTCCTGGGCCGCTTCTCAGGATGATGGGCTCAGCGTCCCTCTCTCTTCCCTCCTCAAGCTGGACACCAGCATGTGAGTCCCAACCCGGCTGGTTGGCTCCCACCATGGGGTCCCCACAGAACCTGGGACAGTGAGGTCCACAGTCACAGGGACAGGCAGGGAGGGGCCAGCTCCGTGGAGAGGCCACTCTCAGCCACCTGGCCCAGGGCAAAATCCACCATCTCTCCGTGTCTCCCTTTCCCCATCTACAAAAAGGGAGGTGACGTCGCTTTTCCATCCTTCATCGGTCCTGTTTTCAGCTCATTTACAGACGGGGAAACTGAGGCACAGAAAGGCTGCGTGCCCAATCACGTTCCATGGTCCCCACGACAGTGTCGTGTCATGGAGACCCTGGCATGCTGTGCACACCAGCAAATTTCACACATGCAGACAGAGCGCCCGGGCGAGAGCAGAGCGCATCCCTGGCCTGTGAACGTGTCCAGGGTGAAGGACGGAAGTGCAGATGTGCTGCCCTTGGAGACAAAGGCTGGTCCCACCTAAGTGCAGACCTGAGGCCATCCTGGTGTCCAGGGCTGTGGGGCCAGCGAGACCTCCATGCGTCTCAGTTGGGAGAAGGCGGCCCCAAAGAGGCCTGGGGGCAGTGAGGGTCAGCATGTGGATATCCCGTGTGTGGCGTCTCGTGGTGTCTCAGGCCCGGAGGGGTGGAGCAGGGAGAGGACAGCAGATAAGGAGGGTCCGTGCAGGCAGCATCCAGCTGGGTCCCGGCCACGGCTGTCTGCTCTGCCTCACTGCCTGTGGGGCCTGGCTGACTCCCATCCTCTGCCTCTGGGTCCCCCGGAAACCTCCAGAGGACAGGGTTCCTGCCAGGGACAAGGTGATGGTGTCTGGGACCTGGAAATGAGCATTTGGAAAAAAGGCCCACCCTCCCCTCTGGCTCTGCTCCTGACCTCTGACACTTCACTCAAGCCAGAGGGCCCCAGGCATACTACCCTACTCCTGACACCAACTCAGAGTAGGTGCTGGGGTCTGCAGGCACCAGGCAGCCATTCCTGGGTCCTCTTCCTCTGGCAGACCTGGGTCCCATGAAAGTCCTTATTTCTGTCTTTGGGGTGTTTCTCACGGAAGTCTGCGTAAACAGGTTCAGCCGAGCCAGTGGTCACCCCCGCCCGACCTCCTCCAAGTGGGCGGTGAGCAGCTGACGAGAGCCCTTTGTCCCTGCTGTGGTCCTTCTGATTAAGGCAGGCCTGGCAGCTTTGCGGGAAGAGGCCGTGTGGGGGCAGGAGGGTGCCGGCCCACGTGCTCCAGGACCTTGACTGTGCCCCGGACACCAAGTCCCCCAGAAGTGGTTCTGTGCCGACCAGTTCTTGCATGAGCGACATTCCCATCTGAAAGGCTAATTTGTGCAAATGAGTGTGAGATCTCTGCTCTGCCTCTGCCTAGGAGCTTGCCTTCTCCGCCAGCACGCCACAGACATGGCTCTGTGGAAACTTTCCATCACGGACGCTAGCCACTTGCTCGTCTCATCACGGAGGAAGACACCTGCTTATCCTCTGGGGAGGGGGCGTCCCCCTTCTGCTTCCAGTGGTCGGAGCCCTTCACAGGGAGGTCAGCACAGAGCTGCCCTCACCGCAGGGCTGGGGTCACCTGCTCTGAGGCTCAGCACAGGGTGGAGGGGGCGCTGCACTTGCCGTCAGCGGCTTCAGCCTGATTATGCCTGTGAGAAGCCTCAGTCCCCACCGGAGCCCCTGCAGGGCCCTGACTCTGCTGGTATGAACCTCCGCCAGCAGGATGGTGAAGTGGGGGCAGATGGCATCACGGCATGCTTCCTAAGCGGGGAGAATCTGACAGCTGACAATGACAGGCCTACAGTCAACCGTGCAGACCCGACGCCCCACCCCGACTTGCTGAGGACGGTGGGCTCTGGCTGTGCTGCTGGGGGACCACACCCCCTGCAGCCCACGGCAGGAGCGCAGCAGACGGGGTGAACACAACACATGAGGGGCTCGTCCTGTCCTTCACATCAGCCCCCCGAGCCTCTGACATGGGGTGCAGCCCGCTCTCCTCCCTCCTGCCTCCCATGGCCACAAGCACCAACCTTCCCCAGGTTCTCCAGTGGCTGAGACCGGGCCCAGAAGAGGTGGGCTGAGACCCCCGCCCTGCCGCAGGGCTGAGTCTCCCACAACGGCACTTCCACCTCCGGGACCCCCGGTCTCCCCAGCACCTTTGGGGGTGCTCACCTGGAGCTCACCTGAGGCTCCACCTCTCCACAAACCTGGAGTCCACCCACCAGACCGCAGCCTTAGCTTGCACTTAAGAACACGAATGAAAGGACAGAGGCGTAAAAACGTGAATGGCCAATTTTCATAGCACATTAGTGGGACTTCTAAAGTTATTCCCATCCACAGAACTGCCATTCTTTGGAGAAATCTCCCTGGATTGTTTTTAGAAGAAACACTATCAGGACTGAATACGTTAACAGAACTGTCTGCACCCGTGAATAGGGCTCATCACAGGAGCACAATGCGCATTGTGCTTCCCAGGCGGCCAGCCCAGGGGCTCCAGAGCCTCCCAAATCCTCCAGCACACACGGCGTCAGCCCTGAGACAAAGCCCAGCTGCCTCGCTCATCCCTGTCCAGCTATTATCACCGCCTTCAGGCCCTATGTTTGCTCTGGGCCCGGCCTGATACTATTGATCGCCAGGTGAGGTGGGGCTCCTGGCGGGGCCGGAGGGCACTAGTTTCCAGGCCCAAGGGAACCCGGCCCGCCTCTGGCAGCCTCGGCCCGGGCCCTGCCGGCTTCTTCTCACCCTGACATGCTGGCTGTGTGTGCTCCCCATCGCGAGGGAGGAGGGTCCCAGGAGCAGGGAACAGGCTGGCACACTTGCCCTGGGTGATTCTTTTCAGGGACAGGGACCCTCCACGGTGCACAGCATGGGGTGCAGACCAGGCCTCCTGGCGCAGCTCTGAGTCCCATTCACAACTATGTACCGCAGTGAGGGCCGCTCGGGGGAAACTGAGGCTCGTTGATATAAACAAGATCTCACAGGGTCTGGGTCCAGTAGGCTCCAGAGTTTCTGTGTCCTGTATCGGGCTTCTGATCCGTAATACCTGGGGGCTTCCAGGCCCTTCTGGTTAAAGTGGAAGCATGGACAGGGGAGGAGGGGGAGCATCCATGCTCTCCTCGGGAGGAAGACTCCACACTCAGGAGAGAGCTGGGGCCCAGTAAACAACTGCCTGATTAGTCAAGTCCTTCCTTCCCCTCTAGGGAGGCAGAGGGAAGGGGCCTTGGAGGGCAGACGCCACAGCAGCCAGGGCCCAGCCCCCACCTCCCGCAGAGACAGGCAGGAATTCAGGGTGGACAGCAGCAGCAAGAGTAAGACTGCAGGCCCCCCACACGCCCCCTCTGAGCTCAGGCCAGCGTTCTGCCCTGGACTCATCATCCTCATCTGACCAAGGGGGATGGGAGCACAGTGTGGGGTGGGGGGCTCCTGAGTCTCCGCTCCAGCCGCTCCGCTAGACCCCCAGAAGTCTCTAGGCATCTAAGGACCTTGAGGTGGGCAGCCTTGGGGTCTGGGTGAAAGAGCCACTGTGTTGTCTTTAGGGGTGAGTGAGCCCTCCCAGAGAGTGAGCCTGAAAGCACTGGATTGGGGGGGCCAAGAGTCAGTCTCCTGGAAAATGGACAAATCCACAGATGAGGCAGATCTGAAGGCTCAGCCCAGCCTACCCGGCTGTGTCAGCCGAGACGCACCCCAGAGCCCCAGGGGCCCCTGACGAGGGAACTGGACGGGCACTGGAGTGTCAGAAGCCCCAGGGACACCAGCGACAGCTGAATTCTGCATGAACCATGACTTGGAACGCAGCCATGCAGAGGGGTGAGCAAATCTGGATCACGGGACCGCGGGTGAGATCCCAAATGTGGCCGCTGCTCCCAGACTCTGCCCTGCATCTTCAGGCTGACGGTCGGCTCTGCTGCTCTCTGACATTTAAGGAGGAAGATCCGCTCCCAGGCAGCGGCGAGCAGCGGAGGGCGTGTCTGTGCAGCACGCAGAGCCAACAGTCCAGGCAGGGCTTTGTTGAAGGGAAGTGAACCTCAAAGGGTCACCTGGGGAATCAAATGAGGCCAGAGGCAGAAGAAATGCTCCAGGACATAGGCGCAGAGAGAGTTTCTCTTCTCTGAGCTGAATCTGAGCAGGTGACAGAGCAAAGCCCAGCTGCTCCCTGGCGGGGTCGTTGTAGGGGACGAGAACACACACCAGCCGCTCACGTGGAGAGCAAGAGGCCCAGCTGTGGATCCTGAATGCCACGGACTGGCCGGCCGTGCGCTATCAGCTACGAAGAGACACGCAAAGACAAGCATATCAGAGCCGGCGAGGACACGAAAAACGCCCTCTAAGTGAATATGAGCATCAGAGTAGACCTCAGGCCAGAAGTCTCACGAGGGACACAGAGGGACACTCCATGATGATAAAGAGCCGATTCAGCCTGAAGACACAGCAATCCCACGAATGTAGCTTAAATCACAGAGAGCAGAAGCCAGCAGAACTAAGGGACAGACACAGGCCCGTCACAGGTGGAGATCTGAGCATCTCTCTCCCAGTTACTGAAATTAGTAAGAACAGAGAAGGTTTGAACATGATTAACCAATTTGACCAAATGAATAACTGCAGAATACACACTCATCTTATGTGGAATATTTACCAAAACAGCCCAGATTCTAAATCACAAGGCAAGTTTTAACAGACGTGAGCAGACTGAGACCATACAGTGTGTGTTCTCCAGCTGCGGAGGATTACGCGAGGTGTCCGTCACAGGAAGATAGTAGCAAAAGTATCCAAGCATTGGGGAACGAAGCAAGTGCCACCCCAGCTGCACATGCTGATGACCTGCGTCAGCGGGGGGATCGCCACAGAAATGGGAAGATGCTGAACTGAAGAAGGAAACCGCAGCACATCTAAAGCGCTGAAACTTACAGAAGGAGTCACCGGACAGGACTTTATAGCTATTGAAAAAGTCACAAACTGAAAAAAACACTGAAAATCAGTGACTTCAGCTTCCAGGTCAAGAAACTAGAAAAAGAATGTGAAAATAGAAACAAAGAAGAAAGGGAAGAAAGAACAAAGAAGTCTGTAAAACAGAAGACAGAAATACAACAGAGAAACTCAGCAAGACCAGTGAGGTTCTGTGACAAGAGTAAGAAAGTGGTTAAACCTCTAGCAACATCGATCACCAGCACGGAAAAGGAGAAAACAAACTTTACCAAGAAGAGGGACGAAAAGGGACCAGCACAGACCCTGCAGACAGAAAAAGGAAATTCGAAGGGTATTATGAATTTTACATCAATACACATGAAATTTTAGAAGAAATGGGCAAATTCCTTGAAAATACAATATACACAAATGGACACAAAAAGAAACAGAAAGTCTAAATAGTTATATATTTATTAAATAAATTAAATCCATATTTAAAACCTTTCCACTGAGGAAAGGCCAGGCCCAAATGGCTTCACTGGAGAATCCTCCCAGAAGTGTCTTGCATGTCTTGTTAGGTTTTTTTTTGGTATTTTGTCATTTTGATGCTGTGTAAATAGTATTTTTAAGTTAACTTTCATTTCCTGAGAAGTTCGTCGCAGTGTAGGGGAATGGAACAGACTGGGAATATTGACTTTGGACCCAGCGACCTTGCTGACCGACTCTCGTCAAGTCTTACAATCTGCCAACGTCCTGGGCACTACGTGCCGGCGACATCCCACAGCTGAGAACTGCTCTTCCCGCCCCGGCCCGCACTGTCCTCTTCCTGCTGGAGCTGGCAGAGCAGCAGGGCAGGAGCACCCAGAGACCCCACCAGCACCTCCTCAGGGGCCCTCACCGGGGCCACACAGGCGCCACTCTCGAGGTCAATGACAGCTGCCTCTATTCGACATTTGCTGAGGGTTTCCTTCTTGTACGCCTTGTCACGAGCGGATTTTTCATTTTACTGAAGGCTCCTTCTGCCTCTGTTGACACATCATTGACGCGCTCCTTGAATCTGTGAACATGATTGTTCTGACAGCAAACCCTCCTTCTCTTCTGATAAGCTCAGCTGGCTGCCTGTTAGCTTCTCTTCTGGTTGCTGGGCTTGGCTGGTGCCTTCGTGCTGAGGGGGGTCCCACTTTGTTCCTGAATGGGGGGGGTCCTTCTCACTCTGCTCACTCGGGCCTGAAGGGCTGGGGTCCACGCGACCCCATCTGATGGGTTCTTTTGGGGCCTCTGCTGCCCTTGCCCAGCCCAGGCGCCTCACCACGCCTGGCCCACGACCCTCGGAACTGCCCCTGTCCCTGCCCCTGCCAAGACCCCCCACCCACTGCCCAGTGGTCTGAAGCAACCTCCTCCCTCCCTCTCCAATCCCTAGCCCGGCCACCCGGGCAGTGGACCATGTTGGGGGTGTGGCTCTGATCCCCAGCCAGGGACTCTGCTTTGCAGGATGGGGGCCACAGCCCTGAAGCTGGGATCTGCTGAGTGGACGGCACGTCCTGGGGACCTGAGGGCCAAGGTGGAAACACGGGAGCTGCAGTTTGATAGAGGCCCACCTCAGTTTCCTGCAGGCTGGCTTCAGGCTGGAAAGGCTCCAGGCTCCCCTGAGGTTAGGAGGCACCGAGAGGCAGACCCCAGAAGAGTGACACTCACAGTTTGTGAGAAATGCGATTTTGTTCCAGCAATCAAGCAGGAAACAGTCGGTGTCCCCTGGTGGTGACTCAGTCAGCTCCAGAGGCCTTCGCGTCCAGGTAGCACCCAGCACACAGCAGGTGCTCAGCCAACACACAAGGAAGGGAGTGTCTGCGGTCACTGGCCGGGAGTATGACAAGCAGGTCCTTCCTTCTTTAAGACGAACTCGACTGGGGCTGGCCCCATGGCTTAGTGGTTACATTCAGCACTCTGCTTCACGGTCCGGGTCATGGGTTCGTATCCCGGGTATGGACCTACACCACTGGTCAGCCATGCTGTGGCGGCATCCCACATACAAAACAGAGGAAGACTGACACAGATGTCAGCTCAGAGCGAATCTTCAAAAGAAGAGCTGGTGTGCAGCCACTTTGGGTTAAAAATAAACCTGTGGGGAGAGGAAGGCCTATGTGTGCGGGCAAAAGCGTCTTCAAGTTTCATTAAAAACTTGCCTGCATCTGTTGGGATTGTTAGCAAAAGCAGGAACAGACTCCACACCTGGTGTCTCTTTATTCACAAGAGGTTCTTCACAAACCATGCAAAGGAAATTCATACCCGGGAATTACCACGATGGACTAGATGTCATGTTTTCCACTTTTATTTCTTAATCTTGAAGTTCAGAGGCTCCCGGCAGGTTAGCTGGATTGCAGTTTTTTTGGACCAGTTATTTGCATTATTCTAACTTTGTGGATCTACTGTATGGTCATGGCCCTTCAATGGGCGCTGCGGACTGAACCGTATCCCCCAAAATTCACATGCTGAAGCCCCGACCCTGACTGGGATGGTATTTGGAGATGGGCCTTTAGCAGGTGATGAAGGTTACGCGAGGTTAGAAGGGTGGGCCCTGATCCTGTAGGACCGGTAGCCTCATAAGAAGAGGAGAGAGAGCCCTCCTCCCGCCTGCCTTCCCTCCGAGGCAAGGCCATGTGAGGACACAGTGGCCGCCACGGTCGGGAGGAGGCTCTCTCCAGAGCCAACCGTGCCGGCCCCTTGACCTTGGACTGGCAGCCTCCACAGCTGGGAGGAAGTAGAGCTCATCGTCTAAGACCCCGAGTCTGTGGGACTTTGTTCTGGCAGCTCAAGCTGACTAAGACGATATGTGCTTGCAGGCTGACCCGCCCGTGAGCCAGACCACAGGGGACACACCTGCTTGGTGGGCAGTTATCAGACATCACACACCTGCAGGGTCCTGAGGACACTTCCCAAGATATCCCCCCTCCACACACACAACCAGGCCTATGGGTACATTTGGCCACGTGGCTGTACGGGTTGTGCATTGCACAACTCTCGGGGACGCCATTCAGAAGTCTGCCAGATGTGGAAGGTAGCTCTGCCTAAAACCATAACCCAGTTAGAGGCGAAGAGGCCATGGGGGCTGCCCACCCACCCCGTGGCCCAGTCCACATGGGGGGCACTGATGGAGAAGTGGATCAATGGCTGGTGACAGTGGCTGGGCGTGGGTTTCAGGAGGAACGAGGTGGCCCACACCCACACCCTGTTGTCTGACTTCCGCTTGTAAGGGAGGCTGGCGCCCTCTACACCACCTATTCTCATCACAGGCCTGAGCAGCACAGCTCCCCAAGGGCCTCCAGCAACCTGGAGCATGGCCGCATTCATCCATTGGACACCCACAAATCTGCCAAATACCCACACTTCTCCCCCAAGCGTGTGTCTCTGCACGGTCACACCACGCTCTCACCTGTGCAATTTCAGGGCCTTCCTCCACCTCTCCCTGTCCTTGGGCCTCCTGTGGCCACCTCTGTCTGCAGTACACCGCCTGATGGCCAATGACCAGCACCAGGACTCATTCCGAAGCCGCGAGTCCACATGATAGTGCTCTGCTCTTCTGCCCTTTGAACTGCTTCCTGGGTCTCAGAAGCAGCCCCTCCCAGGAGAAATGCCGTGAGCTCCAGGGACACGCTCTTCCTGAGAACCCCTGAGGGTGGGGTGAACGGAGGGTCGTGGGCATCGCTGGACACGCTGTTCTGGTAGGAATTTGCCCTTCCTGTGGAATGCAAGGGCGCCGTCTCCAAAGGGGATGCTCTTCCTCAAGGCTTCACCCAAGAACCACGAGAAAAGAACAGGGAAGTGTGTCTGGGCTGGAGATGACCCCAATCTTGTCCGGCTGGCTCTGTCTCTGGGACAGGAGGCTGAGAATGGAGCTGGGCATAGAAACACAGACACGGTTGAGCTGAGAGGGACTCCACGGCCCACCACAGCAGCCAGTCACACACGCCTACTGCCAGGCACCATGTGCCAGAACTGTGCTCGGCTTGGTCTCCCCACCAAGCTCACAACAACCCTCGAGGCTGGCCCTCTTCAGTCTACCCAGGATCCCTGGGCCACCACAGAGGCCCTTTCAGCCGGAAAGTCCTCGGGGTACCTGGTGAGGACTGAAGCCCTCTACAGCATCTTCTCAAATGGTCCCCCAACCTCATGCGCCATTCAGCACTCAGCCACCCAGCCAGGTGACCCGGCTGAGCACGATTTGATCCCACTCTCCCTGACTACACCACTGACAGATGCCTCCCTCCAGCAGGAAACCGGAGAGAACCCATGTAAGAAAGTCGTCCAGCTCAGCACTGTCCTGCGAGCCTCTGGGCCCCCAGTATGCACTCAGATGTTAGAAGAGGCATGCATCTGTCCACCCACCAATCTGTCCATCCATCTGTCCATCCATCCAACCAGTGCTCTCATGTGCCAGGCACTGTTTCAGGAACGGGGGATGCAGCCATGGGTCTTCTGGGCTTTGCGGAGCCCCTCACTCATGGAACAGACGTTCTCACGGAGAGGGTAGTCAATCAACAGAAAAATCGAGGGGCTGGCATGTCGGAAGGCGTGGAGAAAGGCAAGCGGAGGGAGGGGACCTCGGATTTCACAACCGTGAGCTGAGAGATCAGCTATGCAACAAGGAAAGGGTGACGTTGGAGCAAAGACTTTAGGGAGCCAAGCGGGCGTGAGGGGGGAGTCCCAAGAAGGGAGGCTCGGAGGAAGTCAGGGAGGGGCCTGAATCCTGGGCAGACTTGGACCTTCGCTCCGAGCTGGAGGGTCCAACAGAAGGGCAGGTGAAGGGGGTGCAGCAGGGGCCTTTATAGCAGGCAGGCGGTGCCTGGAGGCGCAGTGGCGGGTCCCGTCTGTATTTTGAAGGTAGGGCAGAGAGGTGCCCTGGGAGATGCGGGTTGCTGAAGGAGAAGTCAGGCTGCCTGCCAGGTCTGGGGCGGGCCAGCTGGAAGACCGAGCAGCTGGGCTGAGGCTGCACAGTGGGCCTGGGGAGGAAGCGAGGGGCATGTGTGCCTCTCGAGCCTGAGATGCCCCAGTGAGCCATCCCTTGAGGGCAGCACCCGCAGGAGGGGGATGAGGGCTGAGGCCCCACCTGGTCGTCCATCTGAGGCCAAGCTTTCCGGGAGGAAGCGCATTCCCATTCACACTGGAGGTCTGGGCAGGCAGGCTGGGCTCTGAGGGCAGGGGTGGAGGGTCCCTCACAGAAAGAGCAGAGGTGAACCAGGGTGGGCCAGGGCAGAAAGACTTGGGTTCTTCTCCATCCAGGCCCTGCTCTTTGACAAGTTGTTCCATCCTGTTAGGAAATGCAGGTTCAGGGTTGAAGACACAACAGGGGGCTTGTGGCCTGGCGCCTTTGGACCCTCGGGCCCCTAATGGGGTCTGCACAGCCCTATGCCCTGCGCTTATGAATAAGGAGCAGCTGGAAGCCAGTGTGCCCACAGATGCCCGAGGAAACTCGAGAGCTGAGCGAATGCCACCGAGGAGCGCCCGAGGCACCAGGAGCCCACCACCAGGCAGCAGAGCTGCAGGGACGCCCGGCTCGCCACCACCCTCAGCCCCGGCGCTGCGCTCCGCTCCTAAGAAAGGCGGTCACTCCGGCCGGTGCCCGCGTCCCGAGGCTCTTCGATCGGCGCGCGGCCTCGGACCTCCCGGCCCGCGCCCTGCAGCTCCGGCTCCAGGAGCGAGCTGGCGGGAGCAGGCCGGCCGGTGGGGGAGGGGAATAAAAAGCCTCGGCGCGCAAGGGTGGGAGGTGAGGTCAGGGGTGTGGGTCAGGCCCGGGGTGGGCGTGCGCAGGCCGGGCGGGCGTGCCAAGAGCGTGCGATGGTGTCTGCGCTCGCGTGTGCGCGGCGGGGGCGGGAAAGCCCCGCCCCGGGGCCGCCGGATTAAAGGCCACCCCGGCGGGCGGGGACCAAGACAGCAGCCCGCACCCGGAGCGCGCTCGGCTCATCAGCTCAGCGCCGCCCACGCGAGTCCCGCCGGCCCGGCGTGTCAGGTGGCCCCGGCGCAGCGTGTCCTGCCGAGCGCAGAAGGACTCACACGACATGAGCGTCCGGACCGGGCGCTGAGCGGTGGAGGCGATGTCGAGGCGAGGGGCCCGGGGCCCCGGTTGGGGGCTGCTGCTGGCGCTGCTGCTGGCGCTGGGCGTGGTGCCGCGGGCACGGGGCGTCGAGGAGCAAGGCGGCACAGTCCAGGGCTTCCAGGTGGTCACCTTCAAATGGCACCACGTCCAGGACCCGTACATCATCGCGCTCTGGATCCTCGTGGCCAGCGTGGCTAAGATCGGTAAGCGGCCCCGGACTCGACGGGTCGCGGGGTCCCAGTCCCGCCTCGACTTCCCCTCCGCCCGCCCCTCTCCGCCCGCGGAGTCTGCGGGACTCCCCTGCGCCCTGGGGGACAGAGCTGGGCGCCGCGTCCGCCTTCCTCCCGGTCTGCGCTGGCCCGCGGTCTTCCTCGTGGAAGGGGCACGTCTGGCCTCAATTGCCCCGAGGTCGGGTCCGAGGAGCGCCGCGGCCAGCCAAGGGGAGTCGGGCCCTTGGTCAGGCAGAGCAAGGCTCGGGGGCCGCGAGCCTGGCTGGGCGGGAGTGGCCGTGCAGGGCGCGGAGGGTTACCGGATCCCTGCCGCCCGGCCAGCGCGCGCGTCCTCCGGAGCCCCACCTCCGGGCTCGCCTGGTCCCCGCGCTCCGGGCTCCCCGTCTCTGCGCTGCGCGCTCTCTTCTGCCCCAGCCGGGCTCCAGACGCTGCGGGCTGCTCCCGCTCAGTGGCACCTGCAGCCGGGTCTTGTGTCTGTCGGGCGAATCGGGGCGTTTAATGCACCGAGAGAGGGGATGTCCTTGCTGTCAGGCACTGGAGAGATATTTTGTTCCCAGTGCAGAAAGAAAAACTGTGCCACTCAAGATTAAACCCAGTAAAATCCTATTTATAGGAGTGATTTTGCCGTTGACAGCATTTCTTTTTAAAATCCTGCTCTGTCAGATTTCTCTTCTCTTACCTTGCTCCAGTGAACCAGCAAAGTGGGAATTGCAGGTGACTCCCGGGCAAGGTGACGGGAAGGTCAGCTTTCTCAAGAGCTTACAAGGACCAAAGTTTCTCTGTGTTGGTCAGCACCAGAGAGTGTCTCACTTGAGGCGGCTGAGATGTGATGGCATGTCTAGCTTACTAGGTGGAGGGGGGGGGGGGGCCCGGGGGGGGGGGGGGGGCGCCCCCCCCCCCCCCACGCCTCCTCCCCCGCCGTGGATCCACAGGTGGCAGAGACTGCAGTGATGGTTTTGGAATGGGGACGGGCAAGGCAAAGAGGAGAGGGCCTCTTCCGGGGCCTTGGGGACACCGATGTCCTTAGCAGGACAGGGAGGAACAGACTTTGGGGAAGATGGTTAGAGGACTTTGGACCTGGGGTTGGGGGTACGTGGTGTACCTGGCAGCGGCTGGTTACGGCTCCTTATTCCTTCAGCACTGCCTGTGGTATGTCCTGTTTGTGCCGTCGATCTCCCTCTGGGTTCTTCTCGTTTCTGCTTTCTGTTTCTCAGAAGCTCTCTGGATCCCTCTGCCTCCTCCTTCCTCCTCGGCATCTGTTCTGCTCCCTGGCCCTGCCTGCCTGGTCTCTGTGCTCAGTATGTCCCCCAGGGCTTTCCGGGGCAGGGGGTTGTGATGTCAGGAGTGAAGTGCCAGCACCCCTGGGGTCTCGTGTGGTGTGTCTCTCCAGACGCCTCTGCTGTGGGGAGGAAATTGCCGACACTGGCCACGTCCTACGGGTCATTTACTGGGCAGGTATGGCCTCCACCTGGGGCTCTGGGAATGCCCCAACCTGATGTGCACACTGTTCCCCTCACAACTGACCTGTTTCTGGGTACAGTGGGGGTCTCCTCTTCTGTCACCTTGTCTCTTCTGTGAAACCACTGTATGGGGGGGTGACGTGCAGGATGGATGCATGACACTCCAGGCGTCTGTGCCTGGGGCGTGCAGCACCCCTATTGTGTAAAGCGAATGTATACTTTCTGTGCAAGCTGGGCTGCTCCTAGTCCAGACCTGGGGCACAGAAGTGGAGCCTGGCTTCTGAAAGTCCAGCAACGGCCTCAAGGGCCCTGGCCAGGAAGCCCCGTGTGAGGAGGCATTGACCCGCGTACTTGCCTGGCCCCAGATCTCCTACTCACCTGGGCAGAGCCATGCGCTCGGACTTGTCCCCAAGGGACCTTCTCCAGGGTGGAGTGGCCGCCTGCTCAGCCAGCTCCGTCTCATGGGCAGGCACTTGCCATATAAAAAGGCTCCCCCCCACCCACGAACATCATTGTAATCCTGGGGTTGTTGGCTCCATGTGAGGGGGTAAGAGGTGAGCGTTGGTAGAGGCTTTAGGGGAGGGGGGCTTGAAGGACAACATGAAGAGGGACCCAGAGAGAGACCCCTGGGGCTGATGGAGCTTCCCATGGACGCTCTCTGGCCCTGGCCAGGCCTTGTCCCAGCTCTGCCCACACTGTCCTTCTGCATTTGGAGGCTCCCATGCTGAGGGCATCGGAGTCTCACCCGTGAGCAGGTGGCACTGCAGAAAGACTCAGTCTCCTCGTCCCAAAAAGGAAGCCAAGACTCTTCCCACGCCCGGCGCCCTCCCAGCCTTGCCCCTCCCTGTGGCTCACCCCCCTCCCTCCTGTCCCCCGGAATCCACTGTGCTGATCCTGCCCAGGTCCCCAAAGCCCTCCTGGTGGCTCAGCATGGGCCTCGCATGACCCACCTCTTTGCCCCTCCCTCTGGAGACCCCCCACCCCTGTCCCTGTCCCCGTAGCCCCTCGGCTGCCACTTCTCCACCCATCTTGGGGCCCCACTCCTTGGCCTGAGCTCTAGGCCTCTCCTGACCTGCTCTCCCTGCGGGGTGCCACACCCAGCTCCTCCAGGTACCTGCCTCATTCCCGGGGTCCCCCACCTCCAGCCAGGGGTTCCCCAAAAGTGTGGCTGCCCACCAGACGTCTGCACAGACTTCCTCCCTGCCCTGCAGACAGACCCCTGCCCCCCATCCGCCGAGCTTTGGCCCTCTAGGGCTCAAAACTGAAGCTCAGCCAACCCGCCTGGCCACTCAGCCCGCAAACCATGAGCCACATCAGACCAGCACTCATCCCAGTGGTCCAGATGCTCTCCAGATCAGACCCCACTGCGCTCCAGCCCCTCCGCAGCTCAGGGCCCCCCAGATCCACCATCCAGTGGAAAGCAGAGATCTGACCTGGACTCTGCCGGGCGAACCCCAGTGGTCCCCGGCTGCCTGGCCTGCCTCCCTGCCTGCCCTCTGCCATGTGGCTCCCTCCCTCCTCTCCCATTCCCCGAGAACTCTGGACTTACAGCAGGTCCGGACCTACAGACCTGGGCCCTGGATGCCCTCCATGCGCAGCCAACCCTGGCGCCCCCTGTGGTGAGCCCTCCCAGAATACTTATGCCCCGGCCTCACCGCATCCCGGCCGGGCCTGGGGGCCATGTGGGCAGGGCGTCCAGCGTGCGTGCAGATGAGGAAAGACCTCCTCCCTGAGTGCGGGGTCCAGGGCTTGCGCTGCTGAGCTCGTCCGTCGTTTGGATCCGTCGGGAACGGTCCAGACGTCTTCATCTTGAATTAGAGGAGTGGAAGAGCTGGATTTCTGTCATTTCCAACGTTTGTTGAGTGTCTTACATGGGGGTGGAAGTGTTTAATTTGCACACTCACCTTGTGCTAAAGAGGTCAGATCTCTTCCTGCCGCTTGTAACTTGGTTGTGGAAACAAGACGCAGGGGCCCTGAGACCAGGGCAACAATTCGTCCCTATGTTTTGAGGCTGCTTCTCAACTCGGGCTGCTTGGGACAGAGCAAGGCCAGTGGGCAGAGTTACGGCCACTGGCCAGCAGGCGCAGGAGCCAGATGCCGCCGCTGGAGGCTGCTGCTAGAAGCAGCCCCTTTGCACAGGTGAGGAAGAGTGTGGTGGGCTCAGCAAAGACTTGCTGCGAGCTCCCCTTTTGTATGCATGTGGGCCTCTGTGTGCCAGGGGTCCCCTGACTGTTAGTGCATCTTTAGGAAATTCACACGTGGAGGAAGGGACCACTGAGGCCCGGGAGCCCGTCCACAGCACGGGCCAGGTGGAGCCTGCAGGGCCTAAGGTTGGGGACCCTCCTGCAGTGGGACGGTGTCTGCCCTGGGTGGGGTGTCCTGCCTCTAGGCCAGCCTGGGACCCTGGGACACGTGCTCCACTGGGGTCCTGCGCCTGCAGCTGCCCATGCCAGGGTCACTTTAGGCCTAGGACGAGGCTGGCCTTTCTCACCCTCATCGTGTTCTCTCTCCTCAGGCCTCCCCTGGGGGCCGAAGGCTGGCCAGTGCATGGCTCAGTGGGCCCACATCAGCCACATAGAGATTGCGAGGCTGTGGGCAGCTTGGGTGGAGGGCCCACGTTGGGGTGGGGATTCAGGCTCTTCTGGACACAGAACCCTGGGGGTGGCAGGGTGACCAGGAAAGGCGCTCCTGGAGGAAAAGGGAGACGGGAGTGCTGGAGGCCGGAGGGGAGGCCAGAGTGGAGGCCATGGGGAGGCCAAGGGGAGGCCAGCCCAGCCCAGCTGCAGACCTTGGAGGACTTTGACCTCTGCTGAGGTGACAAGGAGGGTGGGACTTGGTCAAATCTAGGTCCTCAGACTGTTGTCGGGCCGTGGGGCAGAGAATGGACAGAGCACCAGAGGGAATGCTGGGAGGGGAGAGTTCTAGGCCGATTGGGTGCCTTTGTCCACAAGCACTGGTTGGGGAGACACTTCATGGGTCAGGTGAGGCTCAGGTGTCCCACTGATGTACCCGTGCGTCCCAGAGTGAGAGGTGGGCACCGAGTCGCTTCAGTGAGGAGGCCACCAAGGGGAGCGGGAGCAGTGATGAGGGGTCAAGACTGCCGGTGAGGAGGCCTTAGCCACACGTGGACCCCTGGACAGAATGGACTGGTGCCATCCGAGGCGTCTGATGGGACCTGGTGAGACCCCCAGCCGGGGGATGTGCTCTGGAAGGAGAGCTCTTGGCGCTGAGGGGTGGGGGGGCCCCACTGTGACCTGACGCTGGGAAGCGGTGATTTCATGTTGAGCCGCAGTGGCTGGGGGACAGCAGGAGGCCTGAGAGTGTCTGCCATCTTTGCCGCCCCCTCTCTCAGGACAGGGCAGCCCCCACTTGCACCCCACCCGCAAGGAACAAGGGGCCTCCCCAAACCCCAGCATCCAGTGGGCCCTCCTGCATTGGAGGGGTGAGGCTGGGGGTGGTGGCACCGTGGTGTCTCGTCCCCTCAGCGTTGCCACTTGCCGGGCAGCTGTGTCCCCTGGACCCTCGGGCCTTCCCCCATGGCCCTGGGGCTTTTCAAGGCTCCCCCTGGGTGTGCTTGGCCCTTGGTCTTGGTGGAAGAGACCCCTGGGGAGGAGTCTTTCATAACCAGCAGGAGCCCCTTGAGGAGCGGCCAAGGCTGCTGCGCCACCTTCCGGAGACTTGCACTGCCTCTTTCCCAAGCGCGCTCTGGGGGGCAGCGTGGCCTTGAGATCACCCCCGTTGCTCCCCCATGTTGACAGCTGCCCGCCAGTCCATACTCTCCCACCGCCAGGGCTGGACCGCAATTCTCCTCACTTCCTGAGAACCCTCCCTGGGGCTTCTCATCCGGTCAGCACGATCACAGTCCAGCCGCCCCCTTGGGGCACGCCGTCTGTGGTCTTACTCAGGGTGCTGGCTCTGTGACTTCTGTCTAGACCTCTGCCTAATCCGTACAGCTGTCACCAGGTGCTGGGCGTCTGCCCTAAGCCCCGTTCCCAGGCTGCGGGGGACGCCGAGAGATGGTATTTACCTCCTGGGGTTGAAACCAGAAGCTGGTGGTTTTCATTTCATGTGCTTTGGTCCTAGCACTGGGAGCCCCTGGCGCTGCGCCCTGTCCCTGCCCTGCTCTTTCCTGTGGGCTCCTGGGCACCCTCCACCGTGCTCTCCTCCCTGCTCCCATCCAATTTCCTTACTCCCCTTAAAGGAACACACGAGAGGACCTGGAGGACAAGGATGACCTAGAAGGGCGAGGAGAGCAAGAGTCCCGGGTGGACCCCAGTCCTGGCAGGACAGATGGAGTCAGAGGGCCTGGAGTCAGCACCCAAGAATCCATCATCCAACACCTGGAACCAAGGGCTCCCCAAGAGTCTCTAGGGAGGGCTCCACACTGAAGGAGTAAAGTCTCCCTTTCAGGAACTGTCTCTGCGAGGATTAGCCACCGGCTGTAAAACAATCCATGGGCGTTTGGAGCTGAGGCATCGCCGGGAAGTGCTGAGGAAGAGGGGCAAAGGTTGGGAAGTGCTGATAGCGCCCAGTTCTGCTGCCTCGGTAGAGGGGCTCCCCCGGGAGCCTTCCAAGGGGCCAACTTCCCGTAAGAGGCTAGAGAGAGTTACTGCCAGACTCCAGGCCTTCCAGGGAGTCTGGACCCCAGGAACCTGCACAGCCCGCCCCTCCGGGGCTCGCCCAGTGCTGTGTGACTCAAGTTTGCTGAGATCTGTCTCTGGGCTCTCCTGATGGCCGCATCAGCCCCCGTCCCGCATGCTGAGTTCTTACCCTTCCAGGAAGGGGCCATTGGTCCCACTCTGCCCCGCTAGGGTGGAGGTGGGTGTTCCCTGGCACCTGTGCGGGGCCCCTCGCCGTGTGCTCCCCAGGAACCGAGGTCTGAAGCTTGGAGTGCGTTTGAAGTCAGGGCTCCCGCATGTGATTGTCCCCTAGTGTCCGAGGCCAAGTCCCTTCTGAGAGCAACTTTTACCCGGAGCTGTGCAACTGAGGGGTGGGCAGAGGACGGCCTCAAGAGAAATGGACAGGCCAGCCAAGCTCAGGGCCCTCTGGGGTCTCCCCTGCCCTGCCTGGGCACTTTCTTGGAGCTTCTCTGCGAAGGGGCTCCTCTGGCTCTGCCCTGCTGGGCACTGGGACAGGCTGCTCCGGAACCACGGCGCCCACAGCTCCGAGTCCAGGTGCTGGACACTCTCAGGGGTCGGGCCTCAGGCAGCAGGCATTGGGGGTATGGTCTCAAGGCAATGGGTCTTAGGGTACTGGGTCTTGGGATACCAGGTCTTGGGGCAGTGAGCATAGGGGTGCTGGGTTGTGGGGTGCTGGGTCTTAGGGCAGTGAGTGTAGGGGTGCTTGGTCTTAGGGCAGTGAACACAGGGGTGCTGGGTCTTGGGGTGCCTGGTCTTGGGGCAATCAACATAGGGGTGCTGGGTCTTGGAGCAATGAGCGTAGGGGTGCTGGGTCTTAGGGCAATGAGCATAGGGGTGCTCGGTCTTAGGGCAGTGAGCGTAGGGGTGCTAGGTCTTGGGGTACTGGGTCTTGGGGCAATGAGTGCAGGGGTTCTGGGTCTTGGGGCAATGAGCATAGGAGTGCTGGGTCTTGGGACAATGAGCGTAGGGGTGCTTGATCTTGGGGTTCCAGGTCTTGGGGCAATGAGCATAGGGATGCCAGGTCTTGGGATGCCAAGTCTTGGGGCAATGAGCATAGGGGTGCCAGGTCTTGGGGTGCCAGGTCTTGGGGCAATGAGCATAGGGGTGCTGGGTTTGGGGCAATGAACGTAGGGGTGCTGGGTCTTGTGGCAATGAGCATAGGGGTCTTAGGTCTTAGGGCAGTGAGCGTAGGGGTGCTGGGTCTTAGGGCAGTGAACGTAGGGTTGCTGGGTCTTGGGGTACTGGGTCTTGGAGCAATGAGCATTGGGGTGTTGGGTCTTAGGGCAGTGAGTGTATGGATGCTGGGTCTTGGGGTGCCAGATCTGAAGCACCAGTCTCAGGGTGTCTGGTCTGAGCAGAACCCACTTCCCCACCCCCCTCACTGCACTGGAGCCAGAGCAGGTTGTCTCCTGCCAGACCACGGTGGGCACAGTGGGATTCTCTGTCCCTTATACCAGGAAACCTTCGAGGTAGCCGGGGCCTTGCTCACATGAGGGTCTCAGCAGTCCCAGGTCTCTGCCCACCCGGAGCCTGCACCTCTGCTCCCATCTGCCCCCCCACCTGGCCCTCTGACCTGCAGCCCTCCTTCCTGACCTCACTCACTTATCTCCTGCCCCTTCTCCATGTCCTCAGTCCTTGTCTTCTGTCTCTTCTCTCTGCTCGGCGCGGGGGAGAGGGCTCTGGGTGAGCCCAGGTCCCTGTGGAGCCCCTCCCCTCACAGAGCCCATTGGACTTGGGGAGGGGAAAGGACACCATCAGTGCGGGGGTGCTGGTGGGGAGCAGAGGCCCCAGGAGCCGTGGGGCACGGGGAGCGGGGAGGCAGCGCAGTGCGTGGCAGCTTCCCTGGGCTCCAGCTGAAGCCCAGCCTCCACCCCACCCCCAGCACCTCTCCTGCTCCACTTCCTCCGAGCTCAAGCTCAGCACCCCAGCCCCCGGCGCCCTCCTCCACGCCGAGCTCTCGGGGTTCAACTAGGTCAGCGCTCAAAGGTGAGTTGTGGCTGTTTATTCCTGCCGTGTGCCCACCACCTGGCATCCTGCCCACCCAGTGGTGCCTGTGGATCGGGGAGCGGGAAAACCTGTGTGGATGGACGCAGGAAGCAACGTGCCCGTGAGCGTTGGCTTCCCGTCTGTCTGTAAGCTTTCTCCAACCGTCTGGGTACCGGCCGGGAGAGGTTCCCTAAGCCCTTAGCAGAATTATTTCCCCAAATTGCCACGTGGCCTCCTGCGAGAGCACCCTCGAGGTGGGTGGGCCATGACAAGCTGGCTTCAGCTCGGAGCCCTGAGGGCGTGCAGGGTTCAGGATGGAGAGCACCATGGTCCCACAGAGCTCGCCTGGGCGGGAGGGTCCCCAGGAGGTGCCCCCCTTGCCTATGCAAAGCTGGCCTAAAGCACACTGCCCTGCGAGCTGGGATCTGCAGCCCCCCTCCCCCCCCCCCCCCCCCCCCCCCCCCCCCCCCCCGTCCTGCCTTCTGGAACGAGACGGAACAGTCTGCCGGTCCCGGGTCACGCACCCTCCTGGGACAGAGCCTGGAACTCAGCCCGGGCAGGTCAGCACCCCAGCATGGCAATGACTCTTTTGGGCTCAAGCAGTTTGCTTTGTTTTGTTGATCAGCCCCAAATGCTTGGCTGTTCAGCAGTGACAGCTCTGGGCGCCAGAACAGCCCTCACCAATTTACTCTTCATTTAACAAACTTTGTGCTGCCTTGTGCCTGGCCTGCTATAGGCCATGAGGATGCAGATGCATAGAACAGGCCCAAACCTCCCACAGTGGGTGGCCTTCCTGTGGGGGAACCAGGGAAATGCGTTACATGCTATAGTGAATGACGAATGAGAGAAGGTGGAGAGTGTAGGTGGGGAGGCTGTGGGTGAGGGGAAGAGCATCTTCAGGGCAGAACAGCCAGTGCAAAGGCCCTGCAGTGGGCATGTGCAGGTGTGTTGGAGGAGCAGCTGGGGGAAAGCCAGCCAGGGGAGGGGTGGGGGGCGAGGTCAGAGGGGCCAGCAAGGGGATGGGCCACATGTGTCCCAGGGAAGGCGGGCCATGTCTTCTGAGTGGAGGTGCACGTGACCCCACTGGGAAGGATGAGGCTTCAGAGAGAGATGAGGGTGGCTGAGACCCATCCCCCATGAGCTGAGCCTGCCCTGGGGTGGGATGTGGTGTTGGCACAATCCCTCTGATTTTATAACGTTCTTCCCATAAACATGTTCAGGATAAACAAGTCGGAGAAGCAGTGTTTCTGTGCCCTCAGATCTGATCCGAGGCCAAGGTCACCTCAAAGGCGAAAGGACCCCCCTAGGAAGGCACGTCAGACGAGGTGTCAGACACTGACAGGCCCTGGCCAGGCTCTTCTGTTTTGGCCTCTGTGCCTCCAGCACCCCAGGAGAGCACAGGATGGGGGGCGCATGGTGCCACCTCTACCCTGACCCCCAGCTCTGCCACACCTGACCCACCTGCAGGGGTCACATCTACACACGCTGACCAATGACCGGGCCAGGGTTGTGGGTCCCCACCACAAAGCCCCAGGTGGCACCCGTGCAGATGGGCACTGTGCTGGCCACTTTCCAGGCCGTGCAAGGCCCCCCAGCTGAGCCTGGGCTCTGGCCTGGAGCTTGGCCCCACACTGGCCTTTCCTTGAGCTGGCTGCATCTCAAGTCCACATCTGTAACCCAAGTGTCCATTCATCAGTGCCAGAGAGATGAGAGCCCTGTGCTTACTGGACACAGGGGCTCAGATGACAGGCAGGGTGCAGGCTTCTCAGGGGGCTTCTGAGAGGCCGTCCAGATGGGCCACAAAGGAAGGGAAGGGCCAGACAGGTGGCACCAGCCCAGAGGGTCCCCAGGGGGTGGTCACGGCCGATGATGGAGACTGGAGGCAGGCTGTGAGTGTGGCCTTTGTGGGTGGGGGTGTTGAGCCAAGTGGCCTCCCAGACCCCCTGGTCAGAAGCCTCTGCTTCAGGCACAGACATGGCCCTGGCAGGGAGATGGAGGGTCAGCTTCAGGAGGATGTCCTGTGAGCCAGCCCAGCCGGGACCTCCAGCCTTTGGGGCTGGGATGGGCCAGCTCGGGGCTCGTGGAGGGAAGGAGCGGGGCGCGGAGGAGTCTGGCTCTGTTTCTTCCCTTCCTGGTGCAGCAAGAAGCCTCGATGATGAATTCACCACCTGCAGAGCTTTTGTGCCAAAGTCCAACTGGCTTTGAGTTCTCAGCTGGGAGAGGGTTTCTTGCAAAGGCAGATGGGCTAGTTGGAAATGCCTATTCCTAGGTCTTCTGGGACAACATGGACCGGCTCTGTTGCTCTGTTTCTTCGTGGATTCACAGCTCCAGGTGTTGGGGGGCAGTGGACGTGGGTCTGCGGCCTCCACTTACCTGCTCTCTGTTAGAACTTGGCCCTCATGTGCTGGGCTCTCTGGGCAGTTCACTCTTGGCCTACTGGCTGGGCATGGACCCCATGGGGCTGGGCGCCTGAGGAAGCCCACGGGTGTGTGCATTTGCACGTGTATGTCCATGTGTGGTTGCGTGTGCCCGTGTGCCTGTGTGTGCACTGCGCTTGTGTGCTGCTTCCTGTGGGGTTTGAGGGTTTCCATCTGTGGCACTAAGATCTACTCCCCACATGGCAGTGGATGCCAGGTCGGGCTTGAGTCCTGGCTCTGTCACTCCCTGGGGGCCTGAGGTGCCTTGTTAGCTCTGGGACAGCACCAACACCCCCACGAGGTGTCCGTGAGAAGTGGGTGAAATGCACGGCCAGGACAGACCCTGGTGGGTGCTCAGGGATGTCTGGTGAAGGATCGAGGTATTGTCACCCTCCACACACCTCTGAGGGAGTATTGGCATGGCAGCTGTCACACCTGGATGCAGGGTCACGAGGGAGGCTCCCTGGCCACACCCCAGGGGGAGAAGCTGGGTCCCCAGGGGAGTAGGCTGGGGAAGAGTTTGGAAGGGGTGGGTGAGAGGCTGAAGCTGCCCCTCAGCCATCCCTGTCACAGGTTTGGCCCACTGAGAGCTGTGTCATGGGATCAGAGAGGTCTTTCCAGCTGAAGAAGCCGCCAGGCACCCAAGGCTGGGGCCCCGGAACAGACCTGGGAGTGGGCGCGCTCAACACGGGTGTGCTGGGGCCACTGCTGTCCATCACTTCATCAGGGCCAGTGCGGAGGCCAGGTGTCATCCCCATCCCGCAGCAGCAGTGACCCATAACCGAGCAGAATGTGCCGGAGAGTCAGAGCCACACCTCCACTTGTGGAACTGCTGCCTGTCCCGTGTCCTGAGGCAGCCACACCTTCATTCTGCTCCTTCAGCCGAGAACACAGACTTGGGGCCTGCTGCACATGTAGCCTGGGGTGGGTGCGCCTCAGGCCCCAGTCCTCATCAGCAGTTGGGAAGCTGATGAGCCCAGTGGTACTCAGTCCCATCTAATCTCCTAGGGCCAGCTGCAGACATCTTCAATCAGAACTTCTGGAGTGAGGCTGGGCGAGGAGCTCATGGGTCCCCAGCATGGGAGGCAGGAGGGAAGTGATGGTCACCATCCCCCAGCAGGCACCACCCCTCCTGGGCTCCTGGAGGCCAGCACGTTACACTGCCTGTCTGCAGTTCTCAGGCCTCTTGCACCCTGGCTCCTGCCTGGTCTGTCACTGTATCTGGGAAGACGCATGGTGTTCTGTCCATGGGAAGCTGCTGTCCCCTCTGACGCCTCAGCCTCTTCAGCAGGCTGTGGCCAGTGTCCGCATCTCCCCGAGGTGTGGCTGCGAGGGTGGACTTACACAGGAGAGTGAATGCAGGTAAGGCCTCACAGGCGCCTGGTGGGTGTCTGTGAACCGCGATCACCCTGCACGGTGCCCAGTGCAGAACAGAGGTCAGCAAACAGTAGTTGAATAAGACCGAAAATACCAAGACAACCGCACAGCAGCTACAGATACCTGTGTCCATGTGGACCGTGGGGAGCCAGGAGCTCACTGCCTAGCGAGGCTGGCCAGGGTCCTTTGATGCAGGGGAGGGGAAGGGCTTGGCTGGCCCACCCCACACACCTGTTCCCTGCAGCCTCCTGGTCCTCACCCGTCCTTGGGCTGGGAATGGTCTTGTGGCCTTATTCTGATGGGTGCTCCTTCCTCCCACTGAGTCCTCAGCGAGGGGGCACCTTGTGGAGCTGGCTGGGCCTGTGAGGAGTGGGCCTTGCGTGCCTTCAGTGTTGGCCCCAAGCAAGTGCCCCTCAAACCTCCGCCGCAGTTTACCGTTCCTTCTTCCACAGTTTCACGGTGCTGAGTTTGCTGGTGGCCTCCAGGACAGTGATGCTAAGATTTGGGGGGTGGTCATCTGACTGCCATTTAGAATATAATTAGTGAGCAGAGTGAGGGTCAGGGGTCAGGGGACGGGGCCTCTGGACAGTCACCAGGTGCAGTGCCTGGCAGGTGCAAGCACACTCGTGCACCTCCTTGCCCATACAGCCTATCTTTCTGGGGATAAACTGGAGAAGGAAGGCAGTTTTAGGCTTCTGAGAAAGCCCCAATGTTGAGACTACGGCCCCTGTCATCAAGATCCTTTACTCATTAACTTGACAACCCGGAGAATGTCCCGATGGTGAGGAGCCCTCAGCCCTGGGCTGGCCCCTGCACCCTGTGTTTTGGGGCCCGAGAGGAGCACATTCTGGCCCGGTGCCAGTCTGGCTTTCCCGGGGTGCCTCCAGGAAGTGGCTGTCAGGATGGGCACAGGGGGCCGGCTGCCCAGGGACAGCCTGGGATCCTTTCTCCAGAACAGAGAAGCCACTCCACTCTTGACCACCAGCTCGGGGTCCGGAAAGCCACCCCAGCCCCGTGCTCTGGGACTCTCTTCCCAACCCTGCAGCGTCCTCCAGCTGGGGCAGGGCCAAGACAGAGGAGATTCATCTCTATGCTCACCCTCCCCCAGGACACCCACCTGCCCTCTGGGCACCTGACCCCCCAGGGCTGGCCGTGAGAGTGGCACCTCCTGTGAGCTTTCCCCTCCTAGTCTGGTTTTCTCAAGCTCTGAAGGTTAGTTTTAGTGTTAATGAGCTGAATGTAATTGGGAAAATAGATCTATTGCCACGGAGTGGAGAGCCCTCCACACCAGGTGCTGGTGTGTTGCTAAACGGGTTGTGTGCCCTTGCGATCCTGAATTCTGCTCGCGGCCCGTGGACAACGCAGTACCAGGTAGGGTCTCTCTAGCAGACCTGCCGTGGAGCAGTTGTGTCTGCTCCCGGGAGAGGAGCAGGACGAGGCCGGCCTTTCTGGAGGCTCTGACCCTGGGGAGGCCTGGCCCCTGACCACTGCCATCACGAGAGAGGTGCCAGCAGGCAGCCCTTAAGCTGAGTGGAGCAACCGTCTTCCAGCCCGGCCGCCTGTGGAGCTCACAGGCCGTGTTTAGCTGTCTCCAGCCTAAATCCGTGGTGCTGGGCCCCCGTGCCGAGCTGCAGGAAGTTAAAGTTAAACGAGACGGATCGTCTGCCTCTGGGAACAAGGTCCTCCGGCTCCACAGCTTCCCGGAGCCGGCCGGCACCTTCAGGGGCAAGGGTGGGTCTGTGCTCCTCAGGCAGCCTGACCTGGAGCCGCCCTCCATCGTGGAGCTGTGTGCCGTGGTGGAGCCGTGTGCTGTGGTGGAGGCATATGTGTGCTGTGGTGGAGCCGTGTGCCGTGGTGGAACTGTGTGCCGTGGTGGAGCTGTGTGCCGTGGTGGAGCTGTGTGCCGTGGTGGAGCTGTGTGCCGTGG
>NC_060275.1:120872039-120905260 GCF_021613505.1 Equus quagga
ACACTCACCCGCACTTGCTCACACTCACAGTCACTTATACCCCCACTCACTCACACTTGCTCCCTCACAGTCACACCCACACTCACACCCCCAGTCTCTCACCCTCACAGTCACTCACACCCTACTCACCCACACTTGCTCACACCTGCACACTCACTCACTCCTACTTGTGCATACACACTCTTGCATGCCCTCTGTTGCCCCTGGTGCCGCAGCTCTCCCACCTTACACACCAGTGGCAGTGAGGCTCCTGGGGACGATGGCACCCCTACCAGGACCAAACCTCTCGGTCCCGGTCATGGGAACCCTCCCTGCAGGCAGCAGCCACACCTTTTCCTCCTGTCATTTTACAGTGAAAAGTGGGACATTCACTTCTTTAAATTCTGGTGAAACCTGACAGCAGTGTCAGCATTTGGAATGATAATAGATAGTTACCGGCTGGCATGCTGTTACACGCTGCTCGCAACCCATGGGTGAGGAGCAGGCGTGTGTCCTGGCCCGCCCACCTCCCACTCTCTTGTCCATAAAATGCCGTCACTCATCCCTGGCCTGGCGTCTTATGGCCACGTAATAGCGTGAAGGCACCCTCCTCCCCCCAGAGGAGCACCCACCACGACCTCAGAGATGCTGTTTTTTCAAAAATTAATAGACTTAATGTATTTGGTAAAGTTGTAGATTTACGCAATAATTGAGCAGATAGTACAGAGAGTTCCCTCAGTCCCCCTCCACTGCAGGACCCCACCGCCCTGCAGTTTCCCTGATGTTAACTCCTGCGTTGGTGCAGGACATTGTTACGGTCGATGAGCCAATACTGATGCATCATTACTAACTGGAGCGCACAGTGCACGCTAGGGCTCACTCTTGCTGTTGTTCGGTCTGTGGGTTTGCACAAACGGATAGTGACGTGTGTCCACCATTCCAGTTTCACTGCCCTGAAAATCCCCTGTGCTACATCTACCCGTCCCTCCCTCTCCAACCCCTGGCAACTGCTTATCTTACTGTCTCCATAGTTTTGCCTTTTCCAGGATATCGTGTGGTTGGAATCACACAGTATTTAGTCTTTTCAGATTGGCTTCTTTCACTTAGCAACATGCATTTAAGGTTCTCTGTCACCCACTGAAGGATAGCTTGGTTGCTTCCAAGTTTGGGCAATTACAAATAAAGCTGCTATAAACACTTGTGTGCAGGTTTTTGTTTGGATGTAAGTTTTTGACTCGTTTGGGTAAATACCAAGGAGTCTGCTTGCTGGATCGTATGGTAAGAGTCTGTTTAGTTTTGTAAGGAACTGTCAAATGGTCTTCCAAAGTGGCTGCCCCATTCTGCATTCCCACCAGCGGTGAACGAGAGTTCCTGTCACTCCACGTCCTCGCCAGCATTTGGTGGTGTTAGTGTTCTGGATTTTAATAGAAGGATAGGAAGACCTTGTTGGTTTAATTTGCAATACCTTAATGACATATGATGTGGAGCATCTTATCATATGCTATTTGCCATCCACGTATCTTCTTTGTTGAGGTGTCTGTTTAGACTTTTGGCCCATTTTTTAAGTTGGGTTGGTTGTTTTCTTATTGAGTGTAAAGTGTTCTTCATATAGTTTGCATAACAGTCCTTTATCAGATGTGCCTTTTTAAAATATTTTCTCCCAGTCTGTGGCTTTTTAAATTCTCTTGACAGTGTCTTTCATGGACACTTCATTAATTTTAGTGAAGTCCAGCTTATCGATTCTTTCTTTCATGGACTGTGACTTTGGTTTTGTATCTAAAAAGCATCCCCAAACCCAAGGTCACCTAGGCTTTCTCCTGTTATCTTCTGGGAGTTTTATAGTTTTTCGTTTTGCATTTGAGCCTATGATCCATTTTGAGTTCATTGTTGTGAAGGGTGTGAGGTTTGTGTCTAGATTCATTCTTGCGCGTGTGGATGTCACGTTGTTCTGGTGTCATTTGTTAACAAGACTGTCTTTGCTCCTTTGTCAAAGATCAAGTGGCAATATTTACGTGGGCCTATTTCTGGGCTCTCTATTCTGTTCCGTTGATCTATTTGTCTTTTCTTTCATCAGTACCGCACTGTCTTGATCACTGTGGCTGTACAGTAAGTCTTGAAGTTGGGCAGTGTCAGCCATCCAACTTTGTTCTCCTTCAGTGTTGGGTTGGCTATCCAGGGTCTTTTGCCTCTCCCTTTGAACTTTAGAATCAGTTTGTTGACATCCACAAACAACCTGCTGGGATTTTTATTGAGATTGCATTGTATCTATGGGTCATGATGGGAAGAACTGACATTTTGACAATATTGAGCTCCTGTCCATGAATGTGGAATATCTCTCCATTCATTTAGATTTTCTTCAATTTCTTTCATCAAAGTTTAGTAATTTTCCTTATATAGACTTGTACATATTTTGTTAGATTTATACCCAGGTATTTTTTTTGTGCTAATGTCAATGGTATTGAGTTTTAAATTTCAAATTCCACATGTTCATTGCTGCTATACAGGAAAGCAATTGACTTTGTGTATCCTGCAGCCTTACGATAGTCACTTTTAGTTCCAGGAGTTTTCTCTTGATTCTTTGGGGTTTTCTTGCCCCTGCCCCTCCCTGCCCAGAGAGACCAGCTGGCCAGCGTGCTCGCCCTGTGACTCCTGGTTTTGCTGACCGATATTGGGCATTTTAGGCTCTCTTGGCCTGGACCTTACACGGGGGTGGACGAGGTGGGAAGGAGTTGTGATGTGAGCTGACCGGATGTGGGGCTCTGGCCAGGGGAGACCTTGGGGAACTGCTCCCCCTGCCATGCTTGCTCTCTAAGTTCTCCCACCAAATGCTGTGCTTTATCAGGACTACACGGACCGTCTTCATGGCCACAGGATAGCATGGGATCGCTTTCCATTTCCCGTACAACCTTTTGTTTTACCGGAAGTTAATGATTGCCTGTTGTTGGCTCAGTTTTCTCTGTACTTAAATAATTATGCCCAAACTCCTGACAGGCTGCTGTGCTTGGCAACATGCCTAAGGCACCCCCCTCGCCCGTGTTCACCAGTTTTCTCGTGAGACTTTGGGGTAGATCTGATTTCCCCCGTTGTGCTGAGTCCCTGGAGACACAAGTCCTTCCTTCTGGAAACGTGTGCACTTGTTCTGCTGATGCTCCCTCTGTTCATTCCTTCTGAAAGCCCCATGGTTGATTGCTGAGCCCCTGCGTCCTCAGCTCCTCTTATGCTGCTGCTTCTGCATTTTCTGTCTTTAACTTTCTTCTGTGTCTTCTGAGAGAGCGCTTCAGCTTCATCTTTCAGTTCTTCCGTTGAGTTTTTAATTTCTGCCCTTACGGTCTCTTGTATTTTTAACACGAGGCTTTAAAGTCTCTGGATGTACTTTCTGGTCAAGGATGCAATGTGCTCTCTTAGTCATGACGGTGGTGATGATGACATTTGAGGCTGCCTCTCTGCAGCGTTTCCTTGCTTGCTTTGGGTGCTTCCTGGGGTCTGGCCACTGGTTTCGTGCCTGGGAACCCCCAGAGGCATCCTCAGGCTGGGTGCCCGTGTGTGGGAGCAGGCTGTCACAACCCCAGGGGAGCATGGGGGCCGTGAGGTGGGCTGCCTGGGAGACCAGTGTCTTGAAACCTCTCCTTCCTGTAGGCCAGGCCAAAAACTGAAAATAAAGAAAATAAGTGACCCCCTTTCCCCTTTGCTCTCCTCGGGGTAGAGAGGCAGCACTCAGTCTACCGTCCTGCACTAATCTGACTCCATCTGTACAACAGCCCAGAGAGGTCTAGGCCAGGCTCCCACGACGAGGAAACCAAGTCTATAACTTGCTAGGAAGCGGCCAGACAGGTCCTTCAGAACAGAAAGACCTCAAATGTGCAGAAACCATGACTTCTGATCCCGCCGATAGGTGCCGCTCCATGGGGTGGCCCCGGCGTGGCAGGCGTGCCCCGGAGCAGCTCCCAGCCCAGGGCCTGCCCTTGGCCCATGACCCTTCTGCCTTTGGAGCAAATGGTGGGAACTGCAGGGGGCATCTCGGCTGTGCCATTTGCCTCCAGGAATGATGTACATACGTCAGTGCAGTTTTCCTGGAGAGCCGGTACCCACGCGGGCCCCTGGCCTGGCGGCCGTCTTATAGTCTTCCCACCTTGGGAAAGAGGAGCCCTTTGTCCTCCTGCAGCTCAGCATCAATATCAAATATCAGTCGTCCCCATCGCCTCCTGTGTCCGGGCAGTGGCTTGTGACAAAGTCCTGGCTTCCGAGGACAATGCTGGGAGAGTCCTGATAATGGTGACTGCGACAACGGGGCAGCCACGTGAGCAGGCACAGACTGGGTTTACGACGCCTTGGGACATTGCCACACATTTATCTGCACAAAGGATGTCCCCAGAGAAAACAGCCTTACTGGAATTCTTCACATGAAGGTATAAAGGTCAGAGAGATCTAAACTTGCCCCCATAAGGAATCCGTCTGCAAAATCCTTGTAGCCTTTTCAAGGGTCCCTCACGTCCCCCAACCACACCCCAGAGTGAAGCGTCTTTGTATCTTTGCTGCAGTGGACTTTACAATGAATTTGGTCATTAGGATCAATCACCAGACAGCTGGTCGACCACAAACCCCAACTGAGGTTGAGGTTTTCTCCTCCCACAATGGCTTCTGACAGTATAACTAAGTTTTTATGTTCTTGAAACTTAAAAATTTGAAGAAGAACGCTTTTTCTGGTTCGCCCGGCCTCGAGGGCCACCGGCTTTGAGTCTGCTCCTTCTGTAAAAGCAGAGTCACCGCTCATGCCCTTCTCCAGCCCTTGCTGTGTCTCATGCAGAGAAGGGAGCTGGTGTGGTGCCATGCTGGCATCTGTGTGATTCTGGTGTGGGCGCCTCTTCTGCCAGCCTTCAGTATAAAGAACTTCTTAAATCTATAATCTTTCACCAAACTGGGGACATTTTTGGCCGTTGTTTCTTCAGATTTTTTCTACGCCACCCTACTCCTCCTCTCCTCCTGGGACTCTGACTGTGCATACATTGGACCTTCTCATGCTGTCCACAGGCTGCTGCAGCTCAGTTCACTTTTTCATCTTTCTTCTCTTTGTTCTTCAGATTGGATCACTTCTACTGATCTGTCTTCAAGGTCACTATCTCTTCTGTCATCTCTATCCATCGAATATTTTATTTCAGATATTAAACTCTTCAATTCTAGATTTTCTGTTTGGTTCTTTTAGATATCTTCTGTTTCAGAGGTCAGTAGATGACAGCCCATGGGCTGGCCACCTGTTTTTGTAAATAAAGTTTTATTGCAACATAGCCGTGCTCGTCTGCTTATGTATGTTATGGCTGTTTTTGTGCCAAATAGCAAAGCTGAGTAGTTGCAAGACAGACTGTCTAGCTCACAGGTTTAAACGATTTACTATCTGACCCTTTTAGAAAAAATTTGCCAACCCTGCTCCATTCTACTGCTGAGATTTACTATTTGTTAATTCATCACAAGCATATTTTCTTTTATATCCTTGAGCATAGTTATAATAGCTATTTTTAAATCTTTGTCAATTCTAACATCTGGGTCATCTTGAGGTCTCCTTTGATTTATGGGTCCCATTTTCCTGTTTCTTCATATGTTTAGTAATTTTGCATTGTTTCCAGGACATCATTGTGATCCATACGTTGTAGAGACTCTATTCTGTCACTGCTCTGGAAGAGTGTTGACTCTGTGGTTTTGTTGCTGCTGCATTGCTGTTTTACCAGGACTGGACTGAAGCTACAAATATGTCACCCCTGTGGTGACGGCAGCTGAAACCTCTGTCCAGTTCTTTCAGCTTCTGTGAGCAGCTCGAGACCTGCCTCTCATGCAGTTTTAGTCAGCCAGAGACTTGGAAAGAGTTCATTGCAGAGTTTGGGGTTTGGCCTTTGTGGCTCCTTCCTTTCTAGGGTTTGCTCCTTGCTTTTCAGCCACTGTGGTCACCCTGAGCGCTGCCCGCTGGTTCTTCCACCCACTGAGACAAGAGTTTCTATTTGAGTTTCAGCTGCTCTGCGTGGCCCCAGCTAGGACTTGCTCTCTGGAAAAAGCCATAAAAAACAGGGAAATCTGGGGCTGGCCTGGTGGCACAGTGGTTAAGTTCGCACGTTCCGATTCTGTGGCCGGGGGTTCACCAGTTTGGATCCCGGGTGTGGACATGGCACTGCTTGTCAAGCCATGCTGTGGCAGGCGTCACACATATAAAGTAGAGGAAGATGGGCACTGATGTTAGCTCACGGCTAATCTTCCTCAAAAGAAAAACAAAACAAAACAGGGAAATCGCTCAATGCTTGTCCCTTCCCCAAAGTTTAGAGCCCCCTCCATTTTCGTCTCTCTTCAGTGTCTTAAGTACTTGCTTTACATGTTTTTTCCAGAGTTCACAGTTGTTACATGGGGGAGAGGTGGCACAGTGGGAGCTGCTCCACTGGTACCCAGCCACAAAGATGCAATTGTCACAAATCCTCTCAAATCTTTATTTTAAGTTCGAGCCAATCGTGAAATCATAAGAAAGCAAAGCTTACAACATGTAATCCGTGGAGCACTTTAGGAGCAGACTCACACAGAAGAGGGCTTGGGGAGAGAAGGCACTGGGTGTGGAGGGGCCCCTGCTCCCAGCCGGCTGGTGCTCCGGCTCGGGCCTGGCTCCCGCTTGGGCGAGTCACACCACAGGCCCAGGCCACTCACTCGCGGTTCACTTGCCAACACTTACTACTGGTTTTTGTTAATATGTATAATCACATACGATATTATCAATAACACCTGCCTCCCTATGAGGGATGGCATCTGGGGTGGACTCCTCTGAATACTGGATGAGGGTTTTATTTTTTTTAAACGCTCCCCTGAGTCTCTGTCCAGGGCCTGAGCTGGCCAGGGTGGCCTGCAGGAGGCCCAGCCTTCCTTCTGTCCTCACATCTCTTCTTCACGATGGCTCAGAGTTGAAGAAGCTGCTGCTTCCCTAGGAAGCCTTTGACAGTTTTCACTTTTTAATTTAAAAATGGACAAAGTTTGCTTGTGCTTTGTAAACACATAGTGTTTAAAAGGTCTGTGTCTGTGAGCAGAAGGGCCAGTCCTGGAAGGCCGTGTGGTCCTCAAAGCCCTGCACACATGGCCCAGGATGCGGCCCCTCCCGACAGGGCCGGCACCACCTGCTTGAGAGAGTGGCCCCCTCCCCAGGGAGAGGCCAGGGCCTCGCTCCACCTGATGGTGGCCTCAGAGCACTCGTCTGCCACACCCTGCAGGCAGGAGCGGGGTCTGCTGGGTGACACTTGTGGACACTGTAAATGTCTCTACCTCCTGCCCTGGGCTCAGTGGCCGACACATTTGCTGTAATTCCTCGCACCAGGCCGGGTGACCTCAGCTAGTGACATGATCCGAGAGGAGTGGACTGGTGGGGAGGGGAGCACAAAACCAGCCCCTCTCCTGGAAGTATGGCGAGGGGACCCCACACGTGTCTGTAGAGAAGGCTGGAGAGTTAGTGCTAGGGACCCGCGTGCATATATGTGTGTGTCTCTGTCTGTGTGTCTGTATCTGTGTGTCTGTGTGTCTGAATCTGTGTATCTGCATGTGCCTGTGTCTGTATCTGTGTGTGTCTGTGTATCTGTGTGTGTGTGTATCTGTGTGTCTGTGTATCTGTGTGTCTGTGTGTGTGTCTGTGTGTGTATCTGTGTGTCTGTGTATCTGTGTGTGTGTCTGTGTATCTGTGTGTGTGTCTGTGTGTCTGTGCCCCCGAGGGTGACATTTCAGGTCCGACCCTGACCTGCTCGTCCTAACAAGCCATGTGGGCCCCTGTGCATCCCACTCTTTTCTCTGGAAAGGGCTTCACTGTTGGGGCTGGTTGCTTGTCCAGCAGGTTCAATTGGCCACAGCTCTCCACGTTAAAGTAAAACCAGAGGATTTACCGTGCTGCTGCGTTTGCGTGGACTCAGCTGAATCCTGTTGAGACATCCTTGGAGGCGGTGGCCACGCAGGGCCTGACCCCAGGGCCCGGGTCCCCAGCTATGTTCCGAGGGGCATGACACGCGTCAGCGATGACCTCCCCAAGCCCCCAGCACCCGCTTTGTCCCGG
Source organism: Equus quagga (assembly GCF_021613505.1). Taxonomy (NCBI): domain Eukaryota; kingdom Metazoa; phylum Chordata; class Mammalia; order Perissodactyla; family Equidae; genus Equus; species Equus quagga. Next base: position 120,880,075 of record NC_060275.1, read on the forward strand.
TCCTCCAGAAATGGCTGGCTGGCTGGCCAGCCGGTGCCTCCTGACCTTTGACATTGGTCAGAGGGTTTGTAATTAGAACTAAAGTGTGTGTTCCCCTGTCGTTACCATCCTGCCACAGAGCCATTTATGCTTAATTAGCTGGAACTCCTCAGGCCTCGGCAATCAGTTACCTGTGGTTTGGAAGTCAGTCCATTAACGCTCCCCTGTCAGAAGGTACCAGCCGCAGCAGGGGTGCTCCAGACCTGCCTCACCCGGCTCCGCCGTGGCCTCTGTGTTCTTGGCTGCTTTGATTTTGTCCTGGACAAACACTCCGTCCCATCTCCTACTGTCATCCTCGCTCTGCCGTGTCAGTCCTGGGCATGTGTCTCTGTGCTCTGCCTGCACCAGCACCTCAGATGTTCAGAGTCTAAGCTGCTGCCGCGGCGGCGTCCACAGCGCGCAGGGAACGGCGTCTCTCTGTGCGGCTCCCTCTTAGCTCCTGCTCTGGCTGCAGCGGAGCCCATGTCAGCCTGGCCAAGCGCGTTCCCTGCGCCCTCACGCGACACGCGCAACTCACAGCTAGTTCTGTCTCCGTTTCCCTCAGGGTCTCTGATGTCCTCTGCCCTTTCCCCCTAAAGGGTGTGGCTTTTCCTCAACAAACACAGTGGATTTGATGCAGAGGTTGCTTCACACGCCGGCTTCCTAGTCATGCCCCCCCGGAGCTCTGATGGCGCGAGGCCTGAGGACGCTGGCCTTTCTCTGTGTCTGTGGCTCAGGTTCTGGCTCAGGTGGATGTGAAGGCCCCAGGGCTGTGGGCCCTGAGGAGGCTGTGGGGCTGCTGCTCAGGCTCGCCTTTGCCAAGCCCTTCTCTGGGAAAACAGCTGCCACGGGAGCTGGTGGCCAAGCCCACCTGAGCATGTGGCCCCAGGGCATGGACAGAGATGCCGGGGTTTCTGGCAATGGAGACAGAGCCGGGAGACTCATTTCTCCATTTTCCACCCCCACCACCAGGGTCCCCTCCCCTTATGCGTCCCCAGAAGACCAGGCTGCCCAGGCGGTAGGAACCCAGCCACTGGACTGGATGTTGCCGCAGAAGTAACGGTGGGGCCGCCTGCACTCACATGGGCTGCGGGCTGCAGCGGGGATATGGTAGGAAGAAAGGCCCTGTTGTACTGACCCCACTATCTCCGCATGTCCTCAGGGTAACCCTGCGACACAATGTCACCGTCATGCAGGGGGCAGGAAGGAGGCTCCTGGCCTGCAGTGTGGGGCCTGACCAGGAGCTGCGTCCCGACCTGTGCTGCGGAAAGCGCTGCCTGCCTGGGCTGGGCCCGTTCCAGCCAGAGAGCCCTCACCGGCCGGCAGTGGGAGCCAGGCCCGCAGGGCACTTGGGCTGGGAGCTCGGCCTACCGACTCCTGAAACGCCATTATGCGCTTAATTGCTGAACCGCTAGCAAATTGCCGTTTAAAATCCATCCAGTCTTTGGTTTAATTAGCTCATTACAATGCAGACTGCCTTCTGAAGGGGGTCACGGGAGAAGAGGGGAGCCACCCCAGGGCCTGACCAGTCTTAGCCGGCGGGACACACTAGTGAATTCCCATCAGCTGGAGACCCTCGAGTTCTGGGTGGAGATGGAGAACCAGACCAGTCGAGACTGTCGCCCTCCCGTCATCCCCAACCCAGAAAGACAAACCAGTTACCAGAGGCCGACCGGCTGCCGGTAGCCCCATCTAGCCTGGGCTGGGCTGGAGGGATAGGCAGAAGGCCCAGAAGACCGGGTCCTGGCAGGGCCAAGCTACCGACCTGATGGCAGGTGACGGCACAGAATGAAGGTCCGGGGGCTCTCCCTGCTGCCCACCACGGAGCTCACACCACAGGAGAAGGACATGACGTCCTGCCCAAACTCCAGCTCAGGAGGCGGCACGTGGACCAGATAAGTCAGCAGGTGGAGTCAGAGCATCCTCCCCACATACAAGCCTGCACACAGACAGAGGAGAGAGCCGCCCGTCAGGCAGGAACAGGACAGGAAGAAACACCTCGGTTGCTGCGAGGGGCACCAAGAAAACAGGAGGGCGGGCGGAGGCCCACCTGGGGTAAAATGTGACCCCATAATAGGAGAAAGGTCCCCAGAGAGCTGTACTTCACGGAGAAGGATCAGAATACAAACCCAACCAAACAGAGCGCAAACTGAGACCACAAAATGGTGACATTATAAAGAGGATTTTCATAGCTAAGAAAAGCGCTGAAGAGCTCACACAGTGTCATAGAGTAAACCAGAGAAACCAGTGAGGAACCAGGAACAGGGTGCAGCTGGCGTGGAGACGAGCCCTGCAGCACAGGAGGTGGGAGAGGTCCAGTAAGCGCAGCGCAAAGAGGATAAAGAAGACGCGGTGGTGGGGGGCCGGCCCGATGAAGAGGAAACAGTGGTCCAGTGGAGGCAACAGGAGTGGAGATGGGACAGCACCCCCTTCTCCCTCACTCCAGAGGCATGGCACGCTCCTGCTGCACATGTCACTCCACAGGATGCCGCGTGTCGCCTGGATTGACAGTGAGTTAGGAGCATGGAGCCTGCGTGGACCCCGAGGGACCCCAGCCCCGACGATGAGCTGGAAAGAGTCAGCAGAGGTGGAGCAGGTGGGCCGGCCGGGGCTGTTGGGGGAATTAGGACATCTGGGAAGCATCCTTGAAACGGAGGAAGAGCAGATGCTGCATGCTGCACAGATGTCCCCAGTGTCAGCGGAAAGGAGGAAAGTCAGGCTGAGCTTTATCTGTGCGGCAAGGATGCTTGCAAGGATGAAAAACTTCTGACAACCAGACAGGGAAACAAGCAAACAAGTGCCCCTCAGCTGAGATAAATGAGTGGAAACCAGGGCGGTCTGGCCCTTCTGCCATGTGCCACTTAAGGCCTGCGGGAGGTCTGGCTGTGCGACCCCAGAGCCCATCCCAGGGCTCTCGGGTTCTCACCTGGCATCAGGCAGACATCACAAAACATGAGAGGACAAAAGCAGCCACTCCAGGGCAGGAAGAAGATAAAGGTTAAGACTGGGGAATAGAGCAGCTCCCGTGAGAGCTGCACCCGTGCCACAGGAGAGAAGAGATCCTGATGCCGTAGAGACCCAACTGCCCAAGAGCAGCAGGCAGTAGAGGGCGGGAGCACCAGCCTCATAGGAGCCTCAGGTCGTCTGTAGATGCTGCTACCCAGAGCCATGCAAGGACCTGAGGGACGTCGGGAGCAGACTTCTGAGCCGGAGGACTTTCTCTCTGGGGATGGGCGGGTCCTTCAGGTTCATGACATTTTTTATGTTTGTGTGTGAGGAAGATTGGCCCTGAGCTAACATCTGTGCCCATCTCCCTCCATTTTGTAAGTGGGACACTGCCACAGCCTGGCTGAATAAGCGATGTGTGGGTCTGTGCCTGGGATCTGAACCCGTGAACCCCAGGCCGCCAAAGCAGAGCTTGCAAACTCAACCACTATGCCACGAGGCCGGCCTCTATTTTTAAATATTTTCTTTGTTAAATTCAAGTAAAGTTAAATTGAATGTTAAAAGTTTAGTAGAAAGCAGAGGAGTCTTTAAGCATAACACAAAACTCAGGAGCCGTAGAACCAAAGACACTAAGCGTCCTGAGAGACGCCGCCTCGCGCCCCGAAGAGCGTGAAGACAGTGAAGGGGAGGGGCAGCGCTGCGGACATGCAGGGGGCTCACGCCGCGAGGAGAAGTGAATGTCCACAGCAAAGGGGGGAACGCCTCCCAGACACGAACAAGTGCTCGAACCTCATTTGTTACAAAGAAAATTACGTTAGATCTACCTGGAGATGTGGTTTCTCCCCTGCCTGGGACGAGGGTCAGGCGCGCCACCCCCCACCCCCACCCCCACCCCCCCCCACCCCCGTGTGGTGGGTGTGGCAGGCGAGCTGAGTACAGGACACAGCACTCTCTTGACCTTGAAATGTAGACGCTCCCGCCCGCTTCTAGGAGCCCACCCTTCACTAAGGGTGTGTCCACTGTTGTGCTGGCCAACTGGAAATCACGTGCCTGTGCCTGGCACCGTGTGCGTGTGTGTGTGTGTTTCTCTCTCAGTGAGTAAAAAGTCCGAATAGTACTTCCTGTGGATTTTCAGGGCTCACTTCGAGCAAGGGCATCTGGTCCACAGGCAGCCTATCTCCCATCCACCCGTTTTCCTAATTAATAAGATTTTATAGTAACCAGCCACCGTGCAGGAGCTGGGCACAGGATCAGCCAATGGTGTCAGCGAGTCCTCGAGCTCCTGAAGTCAAAGTTCTGTTGTTGTTGTTTTGTTCAGGATAAGCCCGGCCCCGCCGCAGCGTCCTGCCCTGCTGGCCGCAAGGCTGTGGAAGGCAAATTCACAGTAACCGGGGTCCGCCATGAATCTAGTTTTGGAGGTTGTGGCTGAGGACTAAACCCCACCTATCGCCTCAGCAGGGCTCTCGAGAGTCCAGGGCCACTCGTCCTCCCCAGCCCAGCCCTGGGCTCTCGTCTTTCGGTCTCTGGATTCCACCTTCCCAGAGGCCCACAGACCAGCCGTTCTGGGAGCTGCACTGGGCAGGCGCCTGGTCACAACCTGAAAGGGCAGGAGGAGCGGATAAGAGGCTGTCACAGACGTGATTCCCACGGAGCCCCACCAGGATGGGAGGAACCAAGGGAAAATGCACGTTTTGTAGAAAACAGCAACTTGTGGGAATGTGATCAGAACTCCAGGGGGTGGCCCTCCACATGGCTGCTGGGGGCTCGCTCGGAATCCATGAGGGCAGGTGAGGACAGCCCCTCTGCCCCAAGGAAGGGTGCCCCTCACTGACGGCCCAGCCCAGGACAGAGGTGTGGTCCAGGGCAGCCACAACCCAGAGAGGGCTGCGCCTGCGGGAGAGAGTGCTCTGGGCAGGGACCACCGGCTTTCCACCAAGCCCATCAGAAAAGAAGAGAAGATGAGAAACCCAGCTATTTCTGGACATTATAAACCGTTACGGAGGCTCCGGATGGAGGGGCACGTGCCCAGTCCTTCCTGTGACAGCAAAGCAGGTGGGCCCAGAGTCTACCACAGAGGACCCCGCAGCAGGTCTCCCCAGGGGTCATTAGGATGCAGATTCTGGGCCTTCCCAGGCCCTGCTGAGTCTGGTGTCTGGAGTGAGGCCTGGACCTGCAGGGGTTCTTGCACTGCCCTGTGGGCTCAGCTGCGAGCCACGGGTTGGGGGGCTCAGCCTCCCAGGTCTCCTCCCAAAACACATGGCAGCTCCCAATGTCACGGGGCCCAGGGGGGTTTGGCTGTCGTGGGAAGAGACCCATTTCTCTGTGCCTTTGACCCTGTGCCCAGATCTGGGGCAGCAGGTGCTGCCAAGGACTCAGCTCGGGCGCTGTGTGCGAGGGGAGGTTGGCCTGGTGGCCATGCCTTTCCTTCCCAGCATCATGGCCCCTCCCAAGCTCGGAGACACCCCCTCTGGGGTGCCTGAGCCTGCAGACCTCAGTGAGGCCAAACCCTCTGATGTTCTCCTGCTGAGCTGGAGCCAGTGGGCGGGCCGCCTCCGAGGGCAGCACCCGAGGACTTACAGGGAACCCACCCTCCGTGTTCGGAAACAGCTCCCTCACTCTGGGCGGGCACCCTCTGATGCCATTTGTCACGCGTGCCCTGGTGTGTTTGGTAATCGTCAGTCACATGGCAACATTGAGGCACCAGCCCCCTGGGGCCTCCAAGCTTGTCCACAAAGGGGGAACCTCTCTCTGCCAGCTTCCTGGGGGTCCCTCCTGGGGAGAGCAGGGGTGCTGGCCGCCCCCCCCCCCCCATGTGTGAAACCTTGCAGAGGGAAGAACGGAACCTTGATGGGCATTCAAGATGTGCAGGAGGGCCCCGGGGCTCTGGGGGTCCTGCAGGGCACGGGAGGCAGGGACTGGACTCCCAGCGGGTTCTCAGATCCCCAGAGCATTAACCCGTTCTGCCTCCACTGGCTGAAAGCTTATCCCTCCCAGAGCTCAGAGCAGGGCCTTTGCTGGTGAGCGAGGGTCAGGGAGGCCACAGTATTCCTTACCCAGACTTGGCGAGGGCTGTCCATGGGGACAGAAGGAGGACGTGGACCCCCTCCTCGGGGAGCCGCTCGAGAGCCAGCCGCTTGCCCACCCCCGCCAGTGACCCCGTAAATATAGGTGAGGAAAGAGGGAGGGTGCAGAGCTCGGCGAGGCGGCCTGGTAGGAAGGGTGGGGCTGGATCAGAGCCGCAGACCCTGCCTCTGAGCCTGGCCTCCCTCTCCAGCCTCACCCGGGTTCCTCCTCTGAGATGGGGCAGGTTAGACGGGTCTCCCTCACCCTCTGGACCCACTGGACCCTCGGCCACTGGACTCTCGCCAGATAGTGCCTGGCCCTCTGCATCCCCGTTCTCCAGCTGCTCTGCAGGGAGCCAGGGTCCTGGCTTCTCAGGGGACTGCTCTCCTTGGAGTTTCAAAGAAGATCTCTCAGTAAACAGAACTTCAGTGAATGAAAGAGACAATTATCCCAAATATTTAGGCCAAGGGAGTTAACCTCTTCTGTCAACAGTCCAACTATTTTGAAATCAGGCTTAACATAGGAATTCTTATCACTTTTTTTCCTGAGTCTTAAAATAGAACAAAGGAGGAATGGGTCCCAATGGGTCTCTGAGGTGCCCACTCAGGTGGCAGGGACCCTGACCCCAGGTCCTGGCAGGGTTGATGGGCTGAGGGACCCAGGGGGCTGAGGCGGCTGGCTGGCAGAGGGGGGACCTCTGGGGCCCCATTGTCCCCCAAAAGCTTGAACATGGGCAAGGAAGCTACTTCCTGTCCGGGGGCCCTGAGGACCCTGGCCTTAGAAGGCTCTATTCCTGGGGGGTCATGACCCCAGCAGAGCTGGGCAGAGGGGACGGTCCCTCCAAGGGAGAGTAAAAGGCACCTGGACTCCAGGCCGGGTACAGGCTCCACGCCTCGACGAGTCAGCACAAGGTCCAGCGGGGGTTACTGAGGGGTGAGGGCGAGTGGGCCATGGGGCCCAGGGTACGCGGGGACCTTGTGCTCTGCCTGCCCAGTGTGGGTTTCCTCCTTAGGCCCCAGTGCAGCCACTCCAGCCTGACTATCCTGGGGCTCTACCCGCCCCGTGCCCACCTCCTCCCCACCCTCATGGGCTACCCGCGGGAGGCCGTCCTCCGAGTGGGAGGCCTGCGGGCCACACGAGTGGACCAGGGGAAGTGCTCACAGACTGGACGTGGGCCTTGCCTCCCGGGCCATGTCTGCCCTGTGGTGTCAGGATGGCCCCTCCCAGAGCCCCAGGTGGACCCCAGAAGGCGTGGCCAGCCCAGCCTCTTCCTGGGTTTGAACAGGGAGGCCCAGGAAGTGGGTCACAGAGTTGCCGGCACAGCCAGTTCTGTCCCCATCAGCTCATGCGCAAGCATGGGGAGGGGCATCCGCTCCCAATGGGAACCTGGCCCCCGTTCACATCTGCCCAGGAGGTGCCAGGAGTGGGTCTGGGGGCTCTGCAGATGAGGGGCTTCGGGGTCCTAGGCTGCCGGCTCCCTTAGGGCCTCGCTGGGTGGGTTCTCGGGCCCCTAACCCTCTCCCCTCCCCCACAGCCCTCTACCTGACCCCCAGGTCAATAGCATGTCCTCACGGGGGGCCCGGCCCTCTGATGCTCCCCTCCCCTGCAGGCTTCCACCTGTCCCACAAGGTCACCAGCGTTGTCCCCGAGAGTGCGCTGCTCATCGTGCTGGGCCTGGTGCTAGGTGGCATCGTCTGGGCGGCCGACCACATCGCCTCCTTCACCCTCACGCCCACCGTCTTCTTCTTCTACCTGCTGCCCCCCATCGTGCTGGACGCTGGCTACTTCATGCCCAACCGGCTCTTTTTCGGCAACCTGGGCACCATCCTGCTGTACGCTGTCATCGGCACCGTGTGGAACGCGGCCACCACCGGCCTGTCGCTCTATGGTGTCTTCCTCAGCGGCCTGATGGGTGAGTGGGCGCCATGGTCCACCCATCCACTGAGTGGGCTCCTCGAAGTGGGCACCCATCAGGGTGGGCTCTTCCAGGACTACCTCTGGACAGCCCCTTTTAAGAAAGCTCAGATGCAAAATGCAGACCTACAAAGGAGGCAAGTATTTCAGGGCAGTGAGAAATGTCACTGGTGGGTCCATTAACTCTCCTGGTATGTTTACACTAAGGTTTAATTCATAAATAGTCAGTCCACATGTAGCTCATCTGGGCATCCCCAGGCTGCTTAGGAATGGATTCCTGTCCGACCAGGTCAGCCGGCAGGTGAGGTGGGTGGGAGCAGCCACAGCTGCTGTCCCTCCTCCTTGGAAGGGAGGTGGGGTCCAGCCTCACTCCCCTGTCACCAAGCCCCCAGGGAAAGAGCAGAGAGGCGCCCCCCCCCCCCCCCCCCCTGGCAGAGGCCGGCACCCAAGCCCAGGATTTCAGAGATGAGGTGCACCCGTGCCTGAGCAAAACGCAGTGCATTGGGTGTCATTCCACTCGAACCTGTAAGAAAAAGCCATGCCAGTTCCTCTCTTGTCACCAGTTCATCCGTGTGTCTCTGCTACCTCCCCTGCTGGTGTTTCCTGCAGCTTGAGTTACTTAATTCAGCCCTGGCCTCACCCCAAGGGCGCCCCACCCACCTGGGAGTCTGTCGTCATCTGCCTGGGAAACTGGAGCTGTGAGGCCAGGGCCCCACACTGACCTGCCGACCTTGAAGGGCCCGACGTGCTACGCATCCCTGGGTGCTAAGCTGCCATTTGCATCTGGGGTCTGTGGAGAGAGGGTGGGTGTTGGCACCCACAGCACCGGTCCCTGCGCTCGGCCTTGGCCTCAGACCCTGCCACCAGCAGAGCCAGACTCAGGGGTGGGCCCAGGCTGGCGCTTCGCCATCTGGTTGAAAGAAGAGCAGTACCCCGCCCGCCCCATGTGGATGGAGACTTTGAAATCCTAATGACAAAGGAGATGCATTGAGAAAGAGGGGCCAAAGTTCCCCTGACTGGAACAGTCACCTCGCCTGGCACATTTGTCACCTCGGGACTTTGTCCTGACCCCACGTGGAGCACGCTCCCTGGAGCCCCTGCTGCCGTCCAGCACCATCCGCCTGGCCCAGCCCAGAGAAACCCACCAAGGGTGACTCAAGGCTGCACATGCCTGTCCAGGCCCCCCAGGTGCTTGAGCTGCAGGCTCCGGGCAGATGTGACTGGATGACATTTATTGGTGATGTCTTTAAGTGGCCGGGACACACCTAAGACGACACGGCCTCTCCAGCCACGGGGCTCGTGGCAGGGCTTCTGGGTTTGAGCAGCTCTGGCTTCCTGAGGGGTCGCGGCACCTGAGGCCTGTGCTTCTCCCTCAGGATGAAGCTGGCCAAGGCTAGGCATTGGCCAGGGTCACAGAGCAGAGCCCATGGGCCAACGAGTCTCTCCTGTTCCTAGACTCCTGGAGCCAGGGGCACGACAGAGCTGGGCTGGCAGGGGTGGGTCTCTGCAGACTAGTGCCAGGCTCTGAGGTTTGGCTCAAGGCCAGCCTGGGTTGGGCCACAGGTGGGCCCAGCAACAGGCATCCTAGGCAGGCGTCTGGCAGGTCAGCCCAGGGACAGGCCCTGCAGAAGCTCCTGGCAGTCAGGGAGGCCCCCACAGGTGGGCCATGGTGGCGAGAGGGGCTTGGGACGTGGAGCCCAGAGGCCTTGAGCCACAGTACGGTCCCTGGAACCTTCCTGGCAGGGCTGGTGGGAGGTGGCCTGTCTTGCCAGGGAGGAGGGCAGGCTGCTCCTTGCCCAGGACACCTCCTGCCTGGTGTGGCTGGCTTCTGGAATGTACCACCGGGCCTGTCAGGGTCCTTGGCAGCGAGAGGCCAACATCCGGGGTGGTGTTGAAGGATGGTCTGGCCTGGAAGGTGAATGTCGTCTGGACGTCCTTGTGTTTGGACCCAGGAGGGACCAGGCATTCTCACCACAGCATCTGGGAATGAAAGCAAGACCTGGTACCCCTTCCCCCCCCCACCACCACAAAAGGGACGTCTTAACTCATGGGAAGCCGGCTCTTCAGACAGCTGTCACTTCTTTGAGACACGGTGATGCTGGTGCACAGGAAACTCCCTCACGGTCCCATCTCTGCACACATGACCTGCTCCTGGGGACCCCAGCTGGGCCCTGAAGGAGACTCAGGAGGACCTGCATCTGGCCAGGCGGCCTGGGCCTCTCCCGCCCTCCCTCTATCTTCTCTGCTCCCTCGGCAGGCCTCTCACTGCCCTCAGGCCTGACTGGCCCCTGGGCCCTTGGGGTCCACTGGGGTCTACTGGGGTCCACCTGGGCTGAGGAGGGGGCATCAACATTAAGAAGGCAGCAGGAAGGCCCTTGGCCAAGATCTCTTCTGACTGAGCCCACTGAGAGCAGGTGTGACACCGGGTGGAGTGGAGACAGAGCAGGCATGCATAGCCCCTTGAGGAAGCAGGTCCAATGGGCCGTCACTGGGAAATGGGGATTTACATATGGCTTCTCGGCGATCTGGCACCTGAGACGAATCTGGGAAGATTGCAAAGGATGGAAGTGCATTTCAGCAAAACCTCCGCATCCAAGGGTGCCCGGGAACCCCTGGGCGGGGGCCACTTGGCCCAAGGAAGTGGGCTGGACTGGACTACATGTGGACACCTCCTTCCGAGGCCCCTTCCCTCCTCCCTGACCCCAGCCCTGCTCCCCTCCAAGCACCCCAAAACACGTCATCCATCACCCTCCCCCTGACCTCCCCAGTCTCCTGTCTGTCTCCCATGTCATCCCAGCCCCCCCAGCAGTCACTCTTGTTGGAGGCCCTTGGGTTTCCCCAACCCAATCCCTCCCCTGTGAGCACTGTCCCCCTGTCACCTCCCTTCAGGCCAGTCCTGGATGCTGCAGTCTGGGCTGAGACACCATCTGGGGAGGCCTCTCCCCTCACCCCATCACGTCCACTGTCTGCCCCTACACTCCCTTTAAGCTGGGCTGCAGGCTCCTTGGGGCCGGGGTCTGCTCCGTGCTGTGCATTGCCAGCACCCCCAGCCCCTCATCTGCCAGCAGCGGGCTCCCTCGTGGGCTGGCCAGGAGGTGATGAAGGAGAGGACCAGGGCCCATTTGGCTCCTGTGGTCAGAGTGGGACGCCTCCCCCAGGAGGGAGACCAGGCTTTCCTAAAGTGGAGTGGGAGTCAGTGGGAGGAGGTGGGCAGTCTGATCCTGGTTCCATGCCAGCCAGCCCCAGACCTGAGAGAATCTGAGTCCCCCCCAGGGGGCTCCCGTTCCAGCATCACCAGGCAGCCACCTGAGGCAGCTCCAGAAGGCCGAGGGGATGACGTGTGTGGGCCTCGGCTCCAGGCAGCCCCACTGGGCAGGGGAGGTTGTGGGGGTTCTGCTGCTGCACAGCCCCGAAGGGCTCTCCCCACAGCCCTGCTGTCTTCCAGGAGACCTGAACATCGGGCTGCTGGACTTCCTGCTGTTTGGGAGCCTCATCGCCGCTGTGGACCCGGTGGCCGTGCTGGCAGTGTTTGAGGAGGTCCACGTCAATGAGGTGCTGTTCATCATCGTGTTCGGGGAGTCGCTGCTGAACGATGCGGTCACTGTGGTGAGTGGTGGCAGGAGAGCCCCGGGCATCAGCGTGCGGGAGGTGGGTGCGTGCGAGAACTGTGGCCTCTACCGGGGCCCTGCACCCCTCGGGGGAACAGAGGACAGCTTGCCAATGTAGGTAACTGCAGGGTGGTGGCCCCTGCTCCAAAGATGCTCCTTGGGTGCACTCAGCGGTGCCCATGCCAGCTCCTCTCGCGGGAGCCGGCTCCTCCTGGCTCAGGACTGCCGGCGTTTCCGTCAGGCTTCTCCATTCATCCCTCGCAGTCCTCTGATCCCCACTCACACCCTCACGGTTGAGGATTTCACTGACAGAATCCCACCGTTGCTGTTCCCAGAGCAGGGTCTGTCACTTTGGGTCCACCCATTCCTGGTTTTCCTAAAAGAATCGATAAATAAACAAAATCTCACAGGATTGAGGCAGGGGAATCTGCCAGCGCCCACGGCGCAAAGGCGGTTACACTCCAGGAGGGGCGCCCGGGAGCCTGCGGGGCCCATGGGCAGACAGGGCAGGAGGACCCTCAGGACAGGAGGCAGCTCTCTGTAAAGAACACGAGAATCACGACACGTGAGGGGCGCCGTCTCAGCGTCACCGTGGCCACATGGAGTTTTCACAATGTCCCTAGATGGGCCGCCACCTCCGTGGATGTGAATCGTTCGGTGACACGGGCGGCACCGAGCCACCTCCTCAGTGGTCCTTCGAGTGGTGTGTTGGCCACCTCCTCAGCCGATCCCCATGCAACCCCTGCCCCAGCCACTGCCTAGGCCACTGAGGACTTTCAGACACAGTGGGCACAAAGCTCCCCCTTCGCTCTGAAAGTGCGGTGGCGTCTCTAAGAAATCCTCATCTCTTGTGCTCCTTCAGGTTTAGGCGGGTGAGGAACCCTCAGGGCGCGTGGCACCAGGCTTCTCACGTGCAGATAAGAGCTTCTTTAGGGCATTTGACAATCAGAAACGTGGCCCAGCTGCTCTGAGGTTGCTGGGCCTGCTTTGCATGTGGCTGCCGTGTCTCCCTAGTGGCGCGAACTTCTGCCCAAGTCAGGGGCTCTTCAGGGGCCCTGCATGAGGCTCTTTCTTCCCTGCCACCTGCGTCTTCATGGAGAGGCCGGGTGAGCTGAGGTCTGGATCCCAGCGCTCGTCGTGGCCACGTGACCAGTCCCTGTGCACACACCTGTGCATCGTCGACCCTTTTGTAAATGCAGCTTTGCACACTCCCCTTGGGGGTCCTCTCTCCCCTTGAACAGACCTGGAGGGCACAGACTTGGGCCACAGAGACAGGTGTCTTCCTGAGGGGCCTGTAGCCCACCCAGAGCCGCCTTCAGCCCCTCGATGTGGAGCCCCGAGCACAGTGTCAGATTGCTCAGCTCAGAATGCACAGCTGTCTCCAGCTGTGCCTCGGGTCAGAGTCCTGGGCTTTTTCTCGCAACGTCTTGGCAGGATAAGGTTTAAACATCAACAGACAGAGACCTCAGGGGCTGCGAGCCCACTATCCGGAGTCGCCGGGACAGTGAAGTCACTGAAAGGGAAGCTCTGGATTTGTCTCGGAAAATGGAATTGAGTTAAACACAGTTGGTTTGCTTTATGGTTGCCCCTGCGGTAGGAAAGGGCTGGCTTCACTCCTGAGGGTTCCGGTTCCTTCCAGAACATCCTTCCGTCCCATGTCCCACCTGCTGGCTCGTCTTTGGCCTTCTTCCTGTTGACCCTTATTGCCCTGTGACGATTTCCTCCCTGTGGTTTTCAGTTTCCAGAGTAGACGACTTGGCACTCCAGCCCCAAGTCCACAGGCCTGGGCCCGGGACAGGGAGCCGTCAGGCTGACCCGGGCTGACCAGGTGTTCTGTGTGCCTCTCTGTCCCCCCAGGTCCTGTACAACGTGTTTGAATCTTTCGTGACGCTGGGTGGTGACAACGTGACTGGCGTGGATTGTGTGAAGGGCATAGGTGTGTGGCTGGCGGGTCTGTGTTTCAGGGGCATGTGGGAGCCCCGTCTCTTCTCCAGAACTGGGCCGACTTGGGGCAGCACCTCTCCTGGACCGTGGGGCTGGGCCGGCCCCTGGGACCCACAGCCTGTGTAGGAACAAACATCTCCGTTTCAGAGTCCCAGTGACAGGCCCCTCCTGTCCCTGGCGTGTCTCATGGACACGATTTCGTCGGGTCCCAACCACCCTGGGAGGCGAGGGTCGTTGCCTCGTCAGACCCATGAAGACGTCTGGGTAGAGGACGTGGATCTTGGTGTCCTGGGGAATCCTAGGTGTTTCTCCAGGCAGGCACAGTGACAGCCTGGCTGTCACCGGGAGCCCAGGACCCTGGGCCTTGCTGCCAGCCCATGCCTGAGGGCCGCTTGTCTCGGTGCTGTCTCTATGGTGGGGGTGGGGAGCGGGCCTCCCATGGCTGTTCCATCCCCTGCCGTCCGCGTTGAGGCTGGACCCAAGACCTGGCTTCTCTTCGAGAGAGAGAATCGGCCTTTGTTTGCTGAGCGGTTGGCGCCTCTGTGGGGGGGTTACCAGGCAACCCTGATGAGAAATGGTCTGGAAGGCCAGCCTGGGCCAGTGTCACCCACAACGCACGGGCCGGGCCACACCGTGGGCCACAAAGGGCCATTCAGGTGGCCTCAGCGTGGGCGTCCTTGCCCCTTGCAGTGTCCTTCTTCGTGGTGAGCCTGGGGGGCACGCTGGTGGGGGTCATATTCGCCTTCCTGCTCTCGCTGGTGACCCGCTTCACCAAACACGTGCGCATCATCGAGCCCGGCTTCGTCTTTGTCATCTCCTACCTGTCCTACCTCACGTCCGAGATGCTGTCCCTGTCGGCCATCCTGGCGTAAGTCCTCCCTCGCTCAAGCAGGCCTCGGAGCTCGGAGCCACCCCCTTGGGGGTCCCGGCTGGCCCTGGTGGGCGGGGTTGGCTCACACGTTGGGCCGTGAAGGGCGAGGGCATGAAGGCTGCCACAGGCTCGTCACCACAACCCGGCAAAACAGCCGAGCGGCTGCAAACACCCCTGTGACCCGCCAGGAAGAGGGCGGGAGAGACGCCCCCGCTGCCCCCCCACCCCCCACTTCCCCCAACACGAGGTGTGGCCTGTCATAGGCCTGAGCTGCCTGGCCCACTGCCCAGCTGGAGAAAATTCACTGTGGGGCGAAGAATTTGATCTATCCGGCATTTTCAATAAGGAGTTGGTGGTTTCGCAGAGCTGCAGCGCATGCTCTGAGCAACGGAGGGCTCTGTGCCACCCCTGTCCACACACAGGCCCTTCTAGGGGCTGTGATCGGGGAGGCTGGCTGTTCCCTGGGCCCCATGTCTGCCCTGCGTCCCCCGTCTGAGCCAGCCTGCCTGGCGGTGGAGAGAAACTGAGGCAGCCCGTCCATGGCTCAGGGCTCCCGCGGCGAGGGGTCCACAAACAACAGCTGTAATGTTGGCTGTGGGGGGCCGGGTGTGGGGGGCCATATGTGCCCAGCTCAGGGCCCTGATCCCCAGGAGGAGCCCCATGTCCACGAAGAGAAGGGCTGACCAGTAAGGTGGATGTTTGCCCAGGACACAGAGGCCCTGAGGTCCCAGACCCCACAAGGTCCAGTGGGAGCAGATCCTCGGGACCTCAGCCTCACGTGCATCCATCCCGCTCCAGCATCACTTTTTGCGGCATCTGCTGTCAGAAGTACGTGAAGGCCAACATCTCGGAGCAGTCCGCCACCACCGTGCGCTACACCATGAAGATGCTGGCGAGCGGGGCCGAGACCATCATCTTCATGTTCCTGGGCATCTCAGCCGTGGATCCCCTCATCTGGAAGTGGAACACAGCCTTTGTGCTCCTAACTCTGGTCTTCATCTCTGTGTACCGGGCCATTGGTGAGGGTACTGGGTGGATGGCAGGGGGACAGGGGCACGGGGGAGTGATGGGGGCAGTGGGGGTCAATGGGGGGATGATGGAAATGGGGAGATGGAGGAGATAATGGGGGTCCATGGGGGTGATTGTAGGGTGATTGGGGGGAAGATGGGGGACGATGGCTGGGTGTTGGCAGGGACGGCTGTGGGAAGTCCATGGGAACCAGGGACGTGGTGTTCGCCACCAGCCCCCTTGTTTGCACCCTGGACCCAGTGAACAGCAGATTCAAGAGCCCCTGGGGAGCCTCAGACCAGCCTGGCCATTGGTCATCCTCAGTGAGGGTCCAGGCCTTCTCACAGCCCTGTCGCCTCATGATTGAGATAGGACAGCTGGAGGTCTGGGGGAAGGCTCCAGAACCCAGGGACCCATTTGGTTTCCGGCTGACTCATTCTGGATGTGGTGGCTCATCCATGATGGGGACAGCATCAGCCACTGAGGAAATGGACCGTGGCCCCTGTGAGCAGGAGCCCCGCTGCCCGGGCCCAGCACCGGTCCCTGGTCCCTGGTGTGTGGTGCCTCGGGGGCTGTGACGGGGGGCCAGCGGAGGTGCAAGGCAGCCCCAGAGGAGCAACGCCTGCTCCTGAGGCTGCTGGGGACTGAATGCTCCAGGGAGCGGATGTGGTGCTGCCTGAGTGGCTTTCTCCCTGCCGCCCTCACGCGGTGGCCTTTGGTCCCAGATCTCCCGTGATGCAAGGCCTCGGCCACTTACAGCCACAGTCAGGCCGAGACCTGAGAATTTCCATAGCTGCTGGGAGCAGCTTCTGACACCGCCGAAGACCTGCCCACAGGGGCAGGTCTGACCCGTGGCCGAGAGAGGGCCTGGGCCTGGTTAAAGATGGACAAAGGGACATGGGTGAGCATGGGTGCAGGGGTTTCATTGTTCTGTATGTGGGATGTAGCTGTTGCCTGTCACCGTGTCACAGTCCTAGGAGGAAACCCCCAAAGTCACCCCTCAAGCGCAGTTGTCAGGGCAGGTTGGAGGGCCTCGCCTGCGTGCCCTTCCAGGAAGCGCATGCAGGAGGAGCCGGGTGGCTGGTGGCGTGAGTGCACCCTGGCTCTGCAGGTGTCGTCCTTCAGACCTGGGTTCTGAATCGGTACCGGATGGTGCAGCTGGAGATCATAGACCAGGTGGTCATGTCCTACGGCGGCCTGCGTGGGGCAGTGGCCTACGCCCTGGTTGTCCTTCTGGACGAGAGAAAGGTCAAGGAGAAGAACCTCTTCGTCAGCACCACTATCATCGTCGTCTTCTTCACCGTCATCTTCCAGGTAGTGTCTCGAGCCCCAACATCCTGATGCCAGCCTGCCTCGCCCTGAGGCCACCAGGGAGGACCCACCCTGTCACGGCACTCCACAAGGAGCCCTTCTGGCCTCCAGGCCCTAATTGCTTTTATAATTTTAGTAACTAGGAGCTGTTTTGTAGGTTTTCATGTGGGCCCACAGGGGACACAGCACGATTTGGCCTAAAAATGTCCTCCCTCGGCCGTCTGGTTAATGAAGCCCCAGCTGACGTTCCTGGACCAGAGGCGCCCGGGAAGGCGTCCCAGTTCACCTTGCTTTTGGCTAATCTGGGGAGCCCACTGCAGGGCCTCAGGGGCGTCGACATGGGCCAGCAGGCTGTTGCAGGGGCGCCTTTCTGCAGGAAGCCCACAGCCCGGCTAGGTCCCTTCACCCCATGTGGGCAAGGGTGGCTGCAGATTCACATGGGGGCTCTGTGGGCTGGAGCAGGGCATGGCTGTCAGAGTCAGCACACCCCATCTTCCAGGGCCTGACCATCAAGCCCCTGGTGCAGTGGCTGAAAGTGAAGAAGAGTGAGCACCGGGAGCCCAAGCTGAACGAGAAGCTGCACGGCCGGGTATGGGGGAGGGGGGGGGGGGAGGGGGGGGGAGGGGTGGTGAGGGAGGGGGGAGGGCCTGTCGTGTCCTCTGGTTGGGGGGCATGTGAGGGGGCCTCAGAGTCATGCTAACCCACTTGTCTTTCCTCTCAAAGGCTTTTGACCACATCCTCTCAGCCATCGAGGACATATCTGGGCAAATTGGACACAATTACCTCAGAGATAAGTAAGTGGCTGGCGTCACCCCTGGCTGGACTGAAATGGGGAAGTTCGAGGCACATTATCTCTGTTGTTGGTTTCCCCTCTTTCCTCCTTTAACAATGACTGTAGGAGCCTCAGGGTATAGAGAGACCCCACAGAACCACAGGACCCTGATGTTCCCCTGAACCTAACCTGGCTACCCCAAGAATACTGCACTCACAGGAGCCAGAGGGATATTTGCAAATTATATGGGTCACTCCTCCTCCCCTGAAATCCCCCTCTTCCCACTGGAGCCCTCTCCTCCCACTGGGAGCCTCCTCCTCCCCTTGAATTACCCTCCTCCCCTGGAGCCCCCTCCTCCCCCTGGGATGCCCCTCCTCCCCCTGGGAGTTCCCTCTTCCCACTGGAGCCCCCTCCTCCCCTAGAGCCCCCTCCTTCCCTTGGAGTCCTCCTTCTCCCCTGGGATCCCCCTCCTCCCCTGGAGCTCCCTCCCCCCAGGGATTCCCTTCCTTCCCCTGGGATTCCTCTCCTACCCCTAGGATTCCTCTCCTTCCCCTGGAAGCCTCCCCCACTGGGATTCCCCTCCTCCCCCTGAGATCGCCCTCCTCCTCCTGGAGTCCCTCTCCTCCCCCGGGATACTCCTCCTCCCCTTGGAGTCTCCCTCCTCCCTCTGGGATGTCCCTCCTCCCCCCGGAGTCTCCCTCCTCCCCCTGGAGTCCCCCTCCTCCCCTGGGAGCCCCCTCCCAACCTGGGATCTCCTCCTCCCCCGGTGCCCTCCCCGGATGTCTGGCTCCTGGTGCACGGGGCCTCGTCTAGAAGTCCCTCCTCTTCTGACCTGAGTCATGGCCAGTGTTCTAATTGTATTGGAGAAAAGTCTCCTTCTAGCCAGCCTGCTTCTTGATAGCGTGAAAGCTCGGGAGGTTCTTCCCCCAGCCTTTCCAATGTGCCCCGTCCCTGTGGCCAGAGCCTGGGGCCTTGCCCTCCCTGGCACCGCCCTGCCCTCAGCCCACCTTTCTGGGAGTCAGGATCGTGTGGAAACTTGTTGGCGATGTTGCACTTGATGAGAAAATGCAATCCATGGTTGTACACACATTCTGGTGACGACTGCCATCCGTGGGAAGGCAGGAACAAAGCACGGAATGGTGAAATGAGCATCGAGTGGCGTGACTGAGGTTTCTTTCTTTTAATTTAAAACTCACCTTGGCCACTGTTACAGTAAATAAAAACCAGAGGGAGAGATGGGCCTCTTCTGTGTCCTGGCCCAGCTCCTGGGATGCCGGACATGTCTATCAAGAGTCTGGGCACTGGGAGGAGGACCCTGCTCCCTGCCCCCAGATGCTGCTGAGGTCCTTGTCTGTCCCGGGGCCTCACCCACAACCCCATGAGTGCTGATACTGGTATTGGTTTGACCCTCCCAGGTGGACCAATTTTGATAGGAAATTCCTCAGCAAAATCCTTATGAGAAGGTCGGCTCAAAAGTCACGAGATCGGATTCTGAATGTTTTCCACGAGCTCAACTTGAAGGACGCCATTAGTTATGTGGCTGAGGTACCAGAACATTCCATTTGTTCTCTTTGTTGGAGTCAGGGGCTAAAGCAAGAGACAGACTTGGGATGTGAACAGCCACTGGGGTCTGGGGCAGTGGGCAGTGGGCCGGGGCGGCCCACACCTTGTGCACACGTCTGCCTGCACCCTGAGGTCACAGGGTGGGGTGGGGTGGGGGCAGCTTCAGGCAGCATCGTGCTGTTTTTGACCCACCCCGCAAGTTCACATGAGGCTCATGGGTTCTCCGACACCCCAGGAATGGGTTATATCACAGCTTCCTCTCACTCATGGGAAACTGAGGCACAGAACCCTCCCACGATTCTCTGTAGGGCACTCTACGGTGCTAGTGGGTCTGATATCTGAGGCCAGGTAGGGAGTTATGGGGCCACAGCCCCCCCCAACATACATGCACACACAGACACACACATGCATGCGCACGCATACCCACACATGTTCACGCATGCACACACGTGTGTACACACAGAGGGGAAACCAGCAAGGACATCTTCTTGAGTCCTGTGCGGTAAGCATGGGACATACTCTGCCTTCTCCATGGACCTGTCACCAAGTCTCTGAGGCTGACGGGGGTGGGGAAGGTTCCAGGCTGTGGGGTAAGTGAGCGGGGCTCAGGAGCCTGCTGCACGGGCTCACGGTGACTTTGAGGACTGCGCTGTTTCTGATGCCACTTGCTTGCACCAGCCCACAGCCACTCACAGTCAGGACTCAGGCTGTGTCGCATGTGACATGAGTCACGGCAGGTCTCAGGTCAAACCCCATCCCTTGTGGGACACGCAGCCCCGCCGGCCCCTTCTCCAGCGGCCACACGTCTCCTGGCAGCATTTCCTGGTTTCTCAGTGCACACATGTGACCATCACGTGGCCATTGCATTGATCACTTGGCTGCCTCTGACCCATGTGTGTCCCCACTCATACTCCCTGGGACCCGAGGCCACCTGGTGCCTTGCACAGGCCTGGGTCCAGGCAGACCCTGAGCTTGCTCCTCCCTGTCCTGAATGTGATCTGTAACAGCGACTGCCATTCCAGGCCATGCCCACCGTGGCATCCAGTGTCCACAGTGACAGAGTCATTCCCGATAACTGCCCAGGCCTCCTCTGAGGGGCTCTGACCAGGCCGCCCAGCCACGGGGAGCCATCAGGGGCCTGGAGGCCAGTCCGGTCACGGACTCCAACTCTCTAATGGTTTACAACTCTGCAATCCATGCCTTCACTGTGTGTGAAGTGGAATCTGCAAGACTTCACTCCTTTGCTTGACTTCAGGGCTCAGGACTCAGCATTTCATTCCTGCACTTGGTTCCTTCCTGACTGCCAGCTCAGGTCTGCACAGAGCCTGGGGAGCTGGCATCTGCACACCCGTCCCCACCAACAGGACCCGCTCAGTAAACCCTGTGGGCCTCAGTTAGAGGCCTGGAGGTTTCTGTTGGTTCAGAGGGGAAAACCATTCTTGTCTCCACTGGGGCTCGTCCACCCCAAACGCACGGCCAACACCACCTGGGGTCACTCTGAGGTATGAGGTGCCTCCAGGCAGAGGGAGCCAGGGGCCATCAGGAGATGAAGGAGGAGAGCAGCCCCTCAGCTTCCCACTGAGCCAGCACCACTCCAGCCCTGCTCCACCAGAACCCCAGCCACATGCTCCAGTGCCTGTCAGGGGCCATGGGACAGAAGCTACTGGAAGATTGTCGCCCGCACCTCTGACCCTGGCTGAGAAAGTTCAGTGCACAAATCCCTGTCCTCTCTGACCCCGGACCCTTCCTGGCCTGGGAACCTGGATGGGGGTGGGAAGGTGGGGGGTCTCCAGGGTGCCACGATGGGTGTCATGCTGGTGGCGCCCCCTCTGCTCACTGCATCTGCTCTCCTTGGGACACTCCATGGCCCCCAGCCTCCACGTGGGTGACACAAGCTCCCAGCAGGGCCTCTAGCCTTACCTCCACCTGCTACTCACTTTGCAGAGTGCCCTGACCCCAACTCGCACCAGTGGGCTCCTCCTGGTCAGGCCTGGCTCTGCTTGCTCAGACCGCACCAGGGGGTGGCCTGTTCACCTCGGCTGTGCTGGTGAGTGGTGGCCTCCTGCAGGGCCGCCCACAGCGTCAGCTCTCAGCTCTGCCGTCAGCAGGTTGGCCCAGACCCGGTTGCCTGTCCCACCCTCCCCTGGGGGTCACCCACCTTCTCTCCTGACCCCCCTTGGCAAACGGCCCGGCTCCCACCCACAGGAGCTCGGCTGTTTCCACTTTTGCTCTGTTAGGCTCTGCTCTTTGTGGTTTAATCTGAGTCAACTCCCGCCTTGAGGCCGGGCGATTCCCTTCTTGGGGGAAACGAGGGCAGCTGGTTTGGAGCGCCAAGTGGTACGGGGCCACCTTCCCCATCCCGTAGGGCCCTCCGTGTGTCCCAACACTCCCTGAGGTGCCGAAGGAGGTGTTGTGTCCTTCACATAGTTTCCTCTTCTCTTTCCCTTTCAACTCGACCATGAACTAACTGCTAAGCTCCAGCGAGGCCTTAGCGGTGGCCCCCAGCTCCCTGGGGGCTGAGCAGTCGTGGAGCAGGCAGCCTCGCTGGCCAGTGCTGCATGTAGGCTGACACAGCCATCTCCTCCTCCAGGGAGAGCGCCGTGGGTCCCTGGCCTTCATCCGCTCCCCCAGCACCGACAACATGGTCAATGTGGACTTCAGCACACCACGCCCCTCAACCGTGGAGGCCTCTGTCTCCTACCTCCTGTGAGTCTGTGCCGTGTCCCCACTGGACTCCCTGGAGGAGGCAGCCCTCACCTGGCGCCTCTCCCAGGACCCTGGAGGCTGCTGCTGCAGGGGTCCTCCCTGACCACAGCCACAGCAGGGCCCCCTGGACAGACATCAGCCAACGGGCGTCTTGGGGCAACTGAGAGTCATGAATAGGGGGAGTGGAGGCTCCCGGCTTGAATCCCACGGAGAGGGGGTGCAGAGTGGGGGAGGGGTATGGAGACAGCTACCAGGCATTCCCCCCGCACACACCCCCTGTATTATCCAGTCAGCACGCGAGCGCTGGCACTGTTGCGAGATGGAGGGACGGGGTCGGGGAGGCAGGGCCAGGCGGCAGATTTGGAGCCTAAGGCCTCATCTGCAGCTGCCCACCCTGCAGGACGCCTGCAGTGGTCCTGGATTTGGGGCCTCCTGTCTCTGCTGGACTGGGCAGCTTGACTGGGGCCTGTGGCCAGCAGAGGGCGGTTCTCAGCCTTGTCTGCGGTGTCCAGGCACCCAGGGGGAAGCCGTGGGTGCGTGGTGCCCAGGCGGGGCTCCTAGCCTGGGCTTTGGAGGGAGCGAGTCAGGAGGCATGGGGTGTGATGCAGGGAAGCACCCTTAAATAAGAGGCCAGGGGGCCTCAGGGAGGGTCAGTCTGACCACAGCCCAAGGGAGAAAACTCCCAGGGTGAGCCTTCCAGGCAGCCCGCTGGTGCCCAGGCCCCAAGGTGCAGGGGAAGCAAGGTGCGGTGGGAGAGCCAGGGTCTCTGACGTTCCACGTGGTCCTCACGTAGGAGGGAGAATGTGAGCGCTGTGTGCCTGGACATGCAGTCCCTGGAGCAGAGGAGGAGGAGTATCCGTGACACTGAGGACATGGTCACTCACCACACGCTGCAGCAGTACCTGTACAAGCCCCGGCAGGAGGTGGGCACCTGGCGGGTGGGGTGTCTGCCCAGAGCCCCCTGCCTGGCACAGAGCCTGGGCACAGAGTCCCCCCACTCCCTGGTCCAAAGGGGGAATCCCAGGATTTAGCACATAGAATGCTCAGGCAGGGAGGGTTTGGAGGGGTGTCAGGGCTGGGCCTCCCTGCAGATGTTCCCACCCTGGGGCCCTGGGGCTGCGCCGTCACCCCTGGTTACCCTCCCTGTCGCCTCCCCCAGTACAAGCATCTCTACAGTCGACACGAGTTGACTCCCAGTGAAGACGAGAAGCAGGACAAGGAGATCTTCCACAGGACGATGAGGAAGCGCCTGGAGTCCTTCAAGTCGGCCAAGCTGGGGATCAACCAGAACAAGAAGGCGGCGAAGCTGTACAAGAGGGAGCGTGCTCAGAAGCGGGTGAGGGTGCGGGCACAGGGCCACGTGGGGGTGCGTGACGGACGCCAGGGCTCCCCTCAGGGACAGGCCTGGGCGGAGCCTCGAGGACAAGGAGGGGTGCAGGACCCTGTGCCGCTGCCCCGTCCCTGTAACTGGTTTCCTTCTGCTCCTCAGAGAAACAGCAGCATTCCCAATGGGAAACTGCCCATGGAGAACCCCCTGCACAACTTCATCATCAAGGAAAAAGGTACTGGTTGGGGCCACGGCAGAAACGCTTGTCAGGAGGACCCGGGATGCGCATGAGGGGCAGGCGGGTGCAGAGGGCTGTCCTCCCTGGAGACCCTTCCCCTTGGCACCCAGGACCCTCCTCCGCAGGCAGCTGCCTCGCCTGTCCTGCCTCGGGGGTGGGGGCTGCTGTCAGGGCACCTCAAGGTGAACTCCTCATCCCCTTGTCCCGGGTCCTCGCCACAACACAAGTGCGCCCTCCTTGTCCCCTCCCCTGCTGGCCCTGTGATCCCAGCCCCATCTTCTCCAGCGTGCCCCCTCCTCAAAAAGGCCAAGTGTTGGGGCCGGCCCCTGGCGCAGTGGTTGATTTTGGCGTGCTCTTCCGTGGCCCGGGTTCATGGGTTCAGATCCTGGGCATGGACCTACACCACTCCTCAGCCATGCTGTGGCGGGCAGCCTCCCACGTACAAAATAGAGGAAGATGTGCACAGATGTCAGCTCAGGGCCAATCTTCATCACACACACAAAAAAGGCTCAGTGTGGCTGGGGAGGAGGAGTAGGGGGCCCCACGGTGTGGTTTTGCTTTGCCTGGCCCTGTCTTGGCGTGGCCACACGGGGAACCCTGTCCTCTGAGCTGCCCAGATGCTGCAGGGTCGGGTGGCAGTGATGACAAACCTTAGGGCGTGCTGCGAGCTGGTCAAGGGTATCGGTCAAGGGCGTTGGACCCGGGGCGTCTGTGCTCCTGGTCCGTTTCCCTCATGCTACCCCTTCCTTGCCATCAGATTTGGAACTTTCGGACCCTGAGGAGGCCCCTGACTACGAGGCCGAGGAGATGAGTGGGGGAATCGAGTTCCTGGCGAACGTCACACAGGACACAGCGACAGACTCGCCCTCAGGTGAGGGGTGGGGGACGCCCTCTGCTGCCACAGAAGTGGGGCATTTTCTATTCCAAGAGTGTTAATTATTTTACACAAAAGCTTTTATGAAACTGAAACCTCAGTGGTCATTGGACAGAGACAGTAGGACCAGGGAGGTGTAGCACTGGGTCCACGCAGGCTGTGCAAGTGCAGGTGCATAAGCAGGCGGGGGTCTGCTCCGAGAGAAGGGAGCTGCTACCTGTCCTGCCTGCGGCCTGTGGAGGGAGAGCCTGGGGTGGAGGGCCTTCCGGTGGCCTTCCAGATGGCGCAGGATGAGCTGGTGTCCCTCTGTGTGGTTCGGGGTCAGCCTGGGAAGCTGCTCAGCTGCTGCCTTCTCTCCTAGGAATTGACAACCCGGTGTTTTCCCCGGACGAGGACCCAGGCATCCTCTCCAGGGTGCCGCCCTGGCTGTCTCCCGAGGAGACGGTGGTGCCCTCCCAGAGGGCCCGTGTGCAGATACCCTACTCTCCAGGCAACTTCCGCCGCCTGGCACGCTTCCGCCTCAGCAACCAGTCCGTGGACTCCTTACTGCTGGCCCAGGGCCCCGAGGAGCAGCCGCACACCACCCTGCCCGAGTCCACGCACATGTAACTGGCTCCTCACCCCTCCCTGCCCGCCCTACTAACAGCTGCTCTCTCCTCAGCGCCTCTCTCTCTCTCACTTTCTCGCTCTCACGCGACCTGGACTTGTGCAGACTCTCCAGCACCTGTTCTTCCTTCTAAGCCTTTTGCAGTTACTGCTCGTCCAGCTGAGGTGTCGGATCCAGAGCTATATGAGGATGGGGGTGACTTGCTTGTTGACAAGGAGAATGGAGTCGCACACTGTCAGTGTGATACTAACTACTCTGTGGGAGATAAGGGTATAGTTGTGTAGGCAGCCCACACATCTCCGGCAGAAGCTCAGGGATACAGGGCACACGTGACAAGGGGAACACTGACTGTTGTCCCTCCAGGTCTGGGCCCAGGGAGAAGGCCAGGTGACAGATGACCATCCAGGAGAGAAGAT
>NC_060275.1:120910260-120939109 GCF_021613505.1 Equus quagga
ACGCCCCCGGACCTTGAGCCGGGGGCGGGGCCTGCGCCGGGGGCGGGGCTGGAGCGCCGCGGGCTGCCGGGTGCGCACGCGCGTTCGGCGGCGGCGCGCCGTGTGCACAGCCGGCGCTCGTTCCAGCGGCCCCGCGCGCGCCGCCGCCCCGCGCTGCTCAAGCTCGCGTCTTTGCCGCCGTCGTGCCACGCGCCGCCGCACGCGCTGGAGCAGGAGGAGACGCCGCTGTGACGGCTGCCCGCGGGCTCTTCATGTGGTCCCCTCCACGGCCTGGTCCTGGGGTCCTCCTGTCCGTGGCCTCGAGTAGCCCTGGGCGCTCGTCCCTTCCGAGTCTAGGTGCTGGGATCGGACAGCCAGCCGGGCGTGGTTTAGAATGGGCCCCGAGGACCAAATGTGCTGCAAGGCTCCAACCTGGGAATTCCTTGGGGCCGCCTGCGGAGAGGCCGCTGCTGGCGGGAAGTAGACGCTGGCGGGCCTCCTCCAACTTCTGGGAAGTCTGGGCAGGTGCCCTTGCCAGGAGACTCCATCGTGGGTCCTTCTGTCCACCTGTCCTGGTTTTGAACTGAGCTGGCACTTGTGTGTTACTGTTTCCATTGTCACACCTGACTCAGGGACAGGAAGGGCCCTGGGCCCTGAGAGGCCAGGCTCCGTGTTTGAGTTCTTGCCATTTTGTGTCCATTCTCTCATTAGCACTGCCGGGTAAACTGAGACCCAAACAAAATGAGATTTGCCCAACTTCGTACCCACCCAAGATTCCAGGCCCAGGCCAACCTCTGTCAAAATCCCCACGCCTCTCAGCCCCAGGGAGGTCTGGAGCCCGACTCCAGGAGCAAGCGATTCACAGGCCGAAGGGCTGGGGACACGTGTCTGAGGCCCATGTCCACTTACCAGGTCTTTGAACTACCTGTCACCTTGCGGGCTGTAAGTAGGATAGCAGAAACATCTTTGTTTTGTTCCTCTCATCCCAGAGCCCAACACTTGTTCTGCATGCACCTCGGTCTCGTGTGTCAGCCTCTAGGCCCCAGGTGATGCTCTGTCCCCAAACTCCTGGTCTCTGGCCTGAGCTGTCTCACCTGACAGTGGTGGATGGCTCAGGCTGGGTTAGAGGCTGCACTGGCCGTGTGGGTGTGTCCACACAGCTCCAGCAGAGTGGAGTGTTCACTTAGCAAGCAGCTCTTGTTTAGAATCACAGCTGGTCCTTAAACAGACCTGGGCCAGATGGTTGCCCTGGCCCATCCTAACCACAGCAGGGGAGGAGCTGGTGGAAAACCTGCCTACAGGAGCTGGTATTTCATGGACAGCCAAAGGGACTTGGACAGGGGCTGAGACCCTCACAGGACCCCTGGGCCTGCTCTGAGGATGTGGTAGCACAGGCCCACTCCTACGCCCTCCAGGGTCTCAGAGACATGGCCTTGCACAGAGCCCCCTGGTCCACTGTCAGGCTGTCCTGGGGTAGC
Organism: Equus quagga; assembly: GCF_021613505.1. Lineage (NCBI taxonomy): Eukaryota > Metazoa > Chordata > Mammalia > Perissodactyla > Equidae > Equus > Equus quagga. The sequence goes on from NC_060275.1 coordinate 120,911,718, forward strand.
AGTCGAGAGGGTAGGGGGAAGGGGCCTGCCACAGTGAGCCAGGGAAGGGACTGCTGAGTTGGCCCTCATCTGCCCTGGCCCATTCCTTAGACCTAGCATTTTGTGGGAGAAAGAGGTAGTAAAGTATTAAAGGGACAGTGGACTTCAGGATACTCCTAGATGCTTTTCTAAAGAAGCCAGGCTCAGCTCTGGTCAGGAAAGAAATTCATGCTGTGCTCTGAGGGAGTTCCAGTGGCCGAAGTCTAGCAGCCTGTAGTGTTGTAATAGTGCATATTATGTCCCTGATGGAGAAGTCTCTAAAGTTTGCTGTTGAGGAAAACAAATGGCAGCAGGAGGAAAAGTCACTGTGGTGACCTCTAATCCAGCCTGTGGCGTTTGTTCCCAACACAGAGGGAGCCCTTCACCCTGCCTGGAGCCAATCTCATTATTTGAAGCATTAGCTCAGCCATCATAAATGAATGGCGTTTGGTTGTCAGTAATTTTTCCCCACACTTTGCAACCATTTTAACCACTCTGTGAGCACAAAATCCAGACATTATCTGCACAAAACATCTGCCCGTTAGTGATCCCAATGGACAGCTCCCAGGCCAGCCTGCCGCTGACACAGCAACCAGTCACATCTTTAGGAAGGCACATGTTCCGTCCACTCCCTGCACGAGTGGTTCCTCCAGAGCAGGCCGGGTCCTGCTGCAGAGGGTTGTCCAGGGTCCACAGCCCAGCCGGTCCAGTGTCTCCAGCTGCCTTAACAACTCCCCTGGACCACTGGACCCGGATCCGATTCCCAGCTGCAGAGCCAGCGGCTGAGTCAGGAGAGTGGCTCCAGGGAATTCCTGGACACCCTCCTCCACACCAGAGACACTAAACTGCCAGGTGGTGAATCCGTTTGACAGATGTCTCCTGGACAAGCTCTTTGGCCAATGTTTTCCGTGGTGGGCTGGCAGATTTTCTGTTTGTTGAACTGCACAGGCTGAGCACAGCCACGATGGAACTGAAGTTCCAGGCAGGAAACCTCATTCACAGAATCCCACATTTCAGTGCTCGAGAGAGAACTCGGTGTTTTGTCTGTTGACACAGTGTTATAAACCCTAGAACTGTGGCCACATTTCATGAAAGAATCCTAACTGTTCTTGTCATTGTAAAACAGAATGTAAACAAAGTCTTATGAATGTATTTCCTTGGGAAAACTGTTGTAACATTTTTTATTAGGAAAGAATTCCTATTTATTTAATACTGAACTTTGGCCTACTTTGTGGTGACCATAAAGTACACAAATTTAGGAGTCGCTATTTCTCACTTCTGTGTTTTCTTGAAAAAAATTTTGTTACAGTGCTCCCATACTGTGTACTATTGATCTTCTGTTGTGAAAGGAGATTTAAAGAATTGCATTGAAACTGGAATTGAAATGTATTTTAAGTTATAAGTGGTGAAAATTGTGAATGTTAATTTTGTGAACGTAATCTTAGTCAAACTTTGTGTAACTGTAATCACAATCAATGTGCCTTAAAGTGCCGCCCTAGATGTGCTGTTGGCAGTGTCTGGGCAGGGGGCCCATCACCGACCCTGCCATGACTGCTTGATCAAGTCTATTAAAAATGTTTCAAGACATTTTTGGGTGTAAACCCTGGTTTATAAATGAGAAATCTTATCAAAGAGAATTTAAGGAGAAGTCTCCTGCGGGCAGACATTGTTCTGGCACCAAAATTAATGTCGATGTATGTGTGTGTGTGTGTCGCCCCTTCTGGCTGCCGAGAGGAGGTCACTGGACACACAGCTGTGGGCACAGCCTGGGCCCTGGGAACTGGTTCTCCCCAGCAGACAGGTGGACACATGCCACTCAGACATGTCACTGCATGCAGGGGACAGGCCCCCCAGGAAGAGCAGGAGCAGCACTCACCCTGCCTGAGTGGGAGGACAAAGCACCTGAGGCATCAGAGTGGCTCCATGGTGGTGGGCCCAGGGCTGACAAGAGATGGGGGTGGGGACAGTGGGGTCCAGAGCCTCAGTGAACAAGGCAGGTGTTCTGCAGAGTTGAGACGAGGCTGGTGGGGAGGCAGAGATGTGGGTGGACCCAAGATGGAGCTGTGCACCTGCCCCTAAATGTCCAGTGGATCCTGGGGGGATCCCTTCCCCCAGGTGGAGCCCTCTCACCATGGAGCCACCTGGGGCTGGCGGTCATCTCTAACAGGTCATCCTTGAGGCCTCAGTGTCACAGAGATACACCTTTTAATAGTTAAAATTTTAAATGTTTATAAAAAGAAAATAGCACATCAATGTTGAGTCATTGAAACTATTCAGAAGAGAAGTCTGACTACTAAGTTTAGTCATTTCCAAGTTGACAGAAAGGAAAGTCTGATAGGAGCGTGCTCAGCTCCTGGGGCTGCCATAAGAAAGTACCATAAACTGGGTGGCTTACCACCACAGAAGCATACTGCTACGAGTAGGAAATCAAGGTGTGGGCAGGGCTCCCTCTGAACCTGCAAGGGGGCCTCCCAGCCTGTGCAATCTCTGCTGCTTCTAGGCTTGTAGAAGCATCTCCTTGACCCGATCACATGGTGTCGCCTTATAAGGACACAATCACATCAAATTATGGCCTCCCCACCCCCACTTTCCCGGGTTGGCTGCCAGAGAAAGCCCTTCTGGCTTCTCCTCACTCTGTGTCTCGGGGCAGCATCCCTGGTCATGGCGTGTCCTACACAGGAGGGTGAGGGAGAGCAGGTGGAAGCCCCAGTGTAGACAGCAGCCCTGGCGTTGCCCATCAGCCCCAACTGATTTCCTCTGGATAGAAACCCCCATGCTTTCAGGCTGTGTTTTGGGGTGTCCTTGTTACAGCAGCTTGGGCTCTGTGTTAGCAGATACAAGGGGGACAGCAGCCAGGTGAGGAACAGCTCACCTGGCAAGTGCTCCATGCCTCTCATCAGTTAAATAAATGCAGGCAGAAGTCCCTTCTCCCCCACTTTCTGGAAACCCAATGAATAAAATTGAGAGTCAAGGAAATTCCCTAACTTGAAAGATGCTCTTTCAGCTCAAGAGCAAAGTGTTACAGAGAACAACCCGAAGCCTTGAGGGGGAGATGTGGTCCCCGACGAGATGAACCTGGCTCCTAGCACAGCCTGCAGGGTGCCTGGTAAACCCATTTCCCCTGACGGGCACTTGGCAGCCTATGCAAGGTAGGCACCGGCCTTCAGCATGGGTGCCCACTGGCTTCTTGACCAGCAGCCTGGAGATGACCCTCCCCTGGATGTCAGCATGGATACCACTGCCCAACCACTATGAAACTGCCTTCCACACATCCTGGCTGCCTCACTGCTCCCATAGTCACGTGTCCCAATTGTTTGGAACGTGCTGACATCTGGCATTCAGCTCAGGCAGGCAATGCTCAGTTACTGCAGGTGTCCCCAAAGTGGGCGTGATCAGTGACCATCACATAATCAGAGCAGGAACAATGGAAGGACAACAGTCACCACTGCAGTCTGTTGTTATTATCTGAATATTCACCCTGGATATTTATTCCAGAAGCAACTTGGAGTGAAAATTCTCTCAGCCAGTGGAAAAATAAACGTATTTTTATTATGATAAGAGGCGATAATTAATGATTAAGATTAATTTCATTGATTCAAAAAATATCCACTGAGCACTTACTACATGCTAGGCATGGTTTAAGGTGCATCACTAAGTGGGGAGCTGGATTAATATGTGCACTGAGAGACAGCACATTAGCTAGACGTCTTAAAAGATTACCTCTTTTCTGAGCCAGTAATACAAGAACTGCATCTAATTTTTAGTTACTTAATTTCACTTAGGATTTGAGTTTTTCAAGAAAAAGTACTACTTGTGAATTTTTCACATCTTGTGAGGATGAAATAAAAACACAATATCCACTTTGCCATCTCGAAGGTGTCTTGAGAGGAAATCAAGCCTGTGCCCACGAGGACTCCACACAAAGTTCAGAGTGGCCCAGCACTGCACGCACGACATGTCCCGCAGGGGAGAGAGGCTGCCGTCCCGCAACCAAACCAGCCAGTCCCTGGGGACCCTGAAACAAGGATGGAGGAAACCTGCCGATGGGGGAGCAGGCCACACCTCCATCCCCGTTTAGTCAGCCCCGAGGCTAAAGCAGAGCCCCGGCCTGGCTCAGAATCCCGTCCACTGCGGCAGCGGCACGAGGAGGGTCAGGACGCACATACAGGGGCTCAAGGGTTCATTCACTGTGCAACTTTTTAATTAATCTGTAAAATTGAAGACTAATGTGCAAAATGAGGCTGCCTTTGAAGGAAGATGCCACGGAGAGATGACTGAACAAGACAGGGCGCTGCCGGGGCCGTGTGTCAGGAGGAAGCACAACTCAGAGCCTGAAACATGCAGCAGATAAAGGTTCACGCTCACACATGCTTCTCCCAGACCTGATGCTCTCGGCATCGCCCTCCACCAGTGACGACTTACCTGCTACACCGTCTGCTCTCGGGTCTGCTTCCTGGGAGGGTGTGGAGCAGCCTGCCTGAGGGACCCCAGCTGAACCCCAGCAGTAGGGTGACAGGGCGGGGGCCCAGCATATAAGAGCCCGCAGCGCAAGACAAGGGACATCAGCAGAGGGGGCTGCACGCTGAGCCACTGGACACAGGCCCCAGGCCCAAGCCGAGGAGCAACCTTTAAATAATCTATCTGACAACCAAGCAGTTTCTGGGCATCGTAAGATCATCACTAGTAAGAAAATCCTCAAACTGGGAAGTTTTCATCTCCCTGCAGACGTTTAGACTCTTTTATTAAGCAGCAGAGTTTCAGAAGTGTTTACACTTTGCAGAAGTGAGGGAAGGCCCAGAGGGGAGTGAAGACAACTACCACAAGGCATTTTGCACCAGAACCCTGCCTCAAGAGGATGGAACGAGGAAGCCAGAAGACCCAGGCCAGCAGAGTGCTGGTTCTTCAAGAAACAGTGCACTCGGCACTGTGAGGCAGGTACATGGAACCAAGTCGTCTCTCATGGGTCCATGAGTCACTCCGCTGCCCTACGTTTCCAGGGTGGGACGATGAGGGCAGAGACACACACAGGCTGGAAACCAACAGGCTACTTGAGGAGCTTCGCTACGTTCAGACTGGGAACCACGATCTCCTTGAAGATGGGCACGTAGTTGGGATTCACCTGCGTTGGGCCCTGCTCCAGTGACTCGATGATGGTCTGCTTCATGTCCCGGCTGGCGTCCCCTCGCACAGCCAACAGTGCACCGATGTGGTCATCCCTGCAGGACGGGGTGAGAGACGTCAGGGGTACGTCAGGGATATACCCACAGCCGCTCACCCCCATGGCCAATACTGAAGGTCCCAAAACGGGCATCAACGGCTGTGGATAAAAGGCAAGTCTCCCTTGTCATGCCAGAGGGAGAGAAGCCTGAGTTTTCATCTTACTGTCTTCTTTTTTTTCAATCTACAATTGCAAAGTTTTTAAACGTTGCTTTTCTAAATATGTGTTTATCAGACTGCCTAACTAGAGTGGGAGGGCTGTAGAGGGCAAACAGGACCGCCGGCTCTTCCCATTTCATGCAGGCCCAGAGCAACAGCACAAAGAGGAGCTGCCAGGCATCCTGGGTGTGTTCACGAAGGTTGGTGGGGGCCTGGAGCAAGCAAGGTGGGCAGGCCCTTCTCTCACACAGGAGAGAGGGTGTCCTGGCTGAGTGTGGCATGTAGGCTCCCTTCTTTGATCCCACTACAAACACAGCACAAGACAAGCTCCCTAAAACCACTCTGCTCTGCCACCTTCCCACCCAGCGCATCGAGCATGGTGATGCCCCCCGCCCCCGCACTCCGACACTGAGGAGGTATGTGAACTGCAGCCTGGCAGGAGGGCACACAGGATGTGGCGCATCCGACACTGTTCTCAGAAGCCCAGTCTGCTTGTGGTTGTCATCTGCACAACTCGTTCTCACAAGGGCCTGGACCCGCCGCACCGTCACCCCTATGGGGCTCATGCCTAAAGCCCAGGACTCTCCCACTCCCGGTGACCTCAGGAATGACTTTGCTGCTGCTCCACAGATTCTAGCTGAAGCAGAACACAGTTACCTGAGGTCTGGGTATTTGCTGACCAGAGTCGAGACTTCCAGGTAGAGCAGAGAAGGGTCTGTCAGCTTGATAACTTCTGCAATTGCTATGATAGTGTCACAGTACCCGTCTGCGTCTTCACCAAATCCCTAGGAGACAGGGTGCAGTGGTGATGGGCAGCATGCACACTGCTCTCTGTTGAGCTCTCTCTCTGCCAAGGGCACGTAGCTGGCAAGCCCAGCTCCTTCCTTCCACATCAACACCTCAAGATTCATTCCCACAGTGGGGCCGTTCTGCATGAGCACTCAGCATCGAGATGGAGTGGGGAGAGCCTGGGTGGGGAGCACCCTATTTGAAGTCAATCAGCATCTGAGGATGAGCCTCAGCACTCTCATGAGGGACAGGGATCCATGAGCATCAGGTCTGGCTACACACCATCACCAGAAGCTATCACCCTGAGCACACATGCCCCCAGCCACAAGGTCAGAAAGATCTGCACAGAGATCCTCCTATTTACAAAAAAACGAGAATCAACCATTACTTGGTCCCTGAAGTGACTGATTCTGATCAACTGCCCTAAAAAGTCCTGGGGGTGTAAGCTGAAAAATAAGCACAGAGTAGCCCTTGTGAATCACAGCTAACTCTGAGATGGCGCAAGGGCAGCAGCACTCACAGAGGCCAGCTTCCGGAACAGGAAGCGGAGCTGCTCAGCCTCCCGGACCATCCTCTCAGCACCCTCCTTGCGCTCCTCGGCGCTCCGGAATGAGATGCGCTTCTGCATGATGGCCCGCAGGTACTCCACCACCACACGCCGGTGTGCCTCGGCCGTCATCCTCTGGAGGAGCAAACAAGCGGTCAGTTCTGGCAGACATGAAGGCTTTAATGTAAATCTAGGTCAACCCATGAAGACGGTAGAGCACGTTCCTCCCATTTCTCATTAATACCAATTGCAGGGTGTTTCTTTAAAAAAATTTTTTGGTGAGGAAGATTGTCCCTAACATCTGCGCCAATCTTCCTCTATTGATTTTTATGTGGGATGCCACCACAGCATGGCTTGATGAGTGGTGTGTAGGTCTGCACCCATGAACCCAGGGCTGCCGAAGTGGAGTGTGCGAACTTAACCACTACACCACCAGGCTGGCCCCAGGATTTTGTTTTAATTTATTTATTTTTCTGTTTTTTGTTTTGTTTTGTTTTTGCTGAGGAAGATTCGCCCTGAGCTAACATCCACTGCCAATCTTCCTCTTCTTGTATGTGAGCTGCTGCCACAGCATGGTCACTGACAGATGAGTGGTGTTAAGTCCACATCTGGGAACTGAACCCGGGCCACTGAAACAGAGCTTGTTGGACTTAACCACTAGGCCACCAGGGCTGGCCCAAATGGCAGGATTTTGAAGTAAACATATTAAGCTAAACAAGCATTTTCATTATGAATTTTATTTAGAAAGTCACAGCAGTAGTCACTATCTTCCCACAGAGTAAATGGTGAAAGGAAAGCTGTCAGAGACACGCCTGCAGCATGGGCAACGCACCAGCCAGAAGGTGTGCGGGGGGACCTGATGGAACTGACTGCACCATAGCTGCCTACATTCCAATCTAGGAAGCAAACAGAAGAGACTCCCCAAACGGGACGTCTGCTTGCAGTCTCGTCTGACACATTGTTGGTGGAGCAGACGTCACTGCACAAAGGCTTCTGTGGCACCTGCTTTCCTGAGACTCCCACCAGTGGCTCACAGCCCCCTCTGGGTGATTCATGTCCACTTCTCCTCGCTCTGCCCCAACCTGTGTGCGTCGCTGAGCATTTCACCCTAAGGGTGGACTGTGGGTTCAAGGGGGAACTGGGGACCCGGCCCTCACAGACTGACAGGCCGAGGACTGAAGTGTGAAGTGCACACATTGTGTCTCATTCACAGAAGGCTATTCAACTTCCAGTCTCTGGAGATGGTGTGACAGGAGCTTCAGAGGAAAGAGAAACCCCAAGTCCATACACATGGGGAAGTTTCACAGAAGGCCATGATTTTCTCCACACGTGAGGACACAGGGAAACCTCGGCTCCTGCCAGAGCCCACCCTCCGTGGGAGATGGGCACCAGGCAATCATCCCACATCAAAGTCCAAAGACCAAACAAAAGAAGCTGCGTCTACTTGGCGAGGCCAGGAGGCTCCACTCTCTGCACCAAAGTGAGGGGGGACCCCCAACGGCCCTAAACAAGACAAAGTAAGATGGCACCCAGCAGGCACATGGAGCTGCAGCCGAGGGTGGGTCTAAGGGATGTATGCTGCTCTGACGGTGCCCAGCTCTCACTTTAGGCACATGAGCTCCCAACTACACCAGAGATGAGCCACCGAGACCGGGCTGAGACAACAAGCCCCTGGTCTGAGGCATTCACATACAGGCTTGTCAGACACAATTAAATTAAACAAAATGTTTAATTAAAGGTGTCACTCAAAACTGTGCAAACAACAAGAAATTCAAAGTTGGCCAGAGCTGGCCTCACTGAACTCTAACCAGAGGCTTCCTGACAGTTGTGAAGGGACAAATTAGTTAGATGGATCTGCAACTGTCACTTTTTTTTGGAATTTGTCCCCAAATACCAAATACCCCAGCTCCTTTGACTGCAGTCTAGGGTGGCCAAAAGTATCACATTTAATGGCAGAATTAGAAGAATTTCCTTTAAAACTAGGAATTAGACAGGATGCCCACTGTGCTGGTGTCCTAGCCAGTGCAGAAAATGAGACAGAAGAAGCATCAGGGCCAGAAAGGAAAACACACAGTGTCATTGTTCACCACGGAACCAGCGTCTACACAGAGACCTGGAAGGATCTGGAGACAAATCCTAGGAACAATCAGAAAGCTCTACAAAGTGTCTGGATGTGAGGTCAATCTATCAAAACCACTTACATTTCTATAAATCAGAAACAGTTAGAAAGCCTGATTTGAAAAAGTAATACTTTCAAGAGCAAGGACAGCAAAAACTGTATCAGGTGCTGAGAATACACCAGAGGAAAGACGCCCAGGCCCTCCAAGAGGAGATGGCCGCATTTTATGATAAGACTTGAGAAGACTCAGACTGCGGAGTGACACAGGGCTCTGTGCACGTGGTCCCTTCGTTCTCCCATTTGCAGTGGGGCTCCGGGGTTCTCAGGGGCCTCTACCGGAGTAGAGAAAGGCCCGCAGCCCATAGTATGCCCTAGGTGGAGATCTGGAGAGAGAACCACCATTTCTCCCCTGCCCTCTCATTGGAGCCATGGCCACTGGCCCTACCAGCCCTTTGAGGGGTCCCCACCACCAGCAGGCTTCCAGGTCTGCAGCCATATGGGTTTAGCAGGGTGTTGGGAGGCAGTAAAGTTGGATGAGTACGCTCAATCTTCACTCAGAAGCCGCATCACCTCCACCTCTATCTTATCTTTAGACACGATGTCTCCTACCTGCCTTGGGTTAACAAAACCACCCAAGAACTTCCACTCACAGAAGAACGAACTCGACACTGAATTCTACACAAGACTCCAGATGGGCTCCAGCACGCAGGTGAGCTCACACCACACGACCAGGCCCCAGATGCTTACCTTTTTATATGGCTTCTTAATCTTGGCAAAGTCGTTGAAATAGTCTTCCACAGTGACACAGATGATGTCCACAGCGTTTGACCCTGAGAGCCACTTCTTTGTCATCAGCTCACCAAGATGTTGCTGAAAAGCACAGACCACAGAAAGCACCACCTGGACACCGTCCCCAAGTCAGGGGCATCGGGAGAGAGGAGCTGCAGAGCCCAGCTTGTTATGTCTGACTAATATTCTGACTACGACAGCAACAGACGATCATGTAAAAACTCTACTGTACGTAATCTGCAAATTCCTACTTTAACTATATGGGATTTATACTACATGCAATTTCTGTGATGAACTTGTGTTAGATACGCAGGCATCTGTGCATGCACATTTTACCTTTAATGACTACATATATTATATGGACACACTGTAATTTAGTCACCCAATTCTGATGGACATTTAAAATTTTTCACATTTTGCAATCATAAAGAATGCTGCAGTGAATGTATATATTTCTGCAGATGAAATTCCTAAAAGTGAATTGCTGGGTCAAAAACTATGCAAAGGAAAACCCTGACAACTGTCTCCTGACTGCCCTCTGAACACTGGCCTGGTTCTGCAGTGTATGAGGGAGGGCCTCTCCTCAGGCCCTCAGCAACGCTGGGTGGAACCAACGCTTTTAATCCTTGCCATCCTGCTAAGCAACAAATAATATTTAATTTGTTTTCCTTTGAAGAAGATGAGCGAGATGGAGCATTTTGTTTCATATTTAGGATATCTGTAATCCTTTTTCTGTGAAATGCTTATTCATGCCCTTTGCCTACTTTTCTATTATACTGTCTTTTCGAATATTTTGGAATAATTTCAAATGCACACATTTGTTTTCTAGCCTGTTTCTGAGGAAGTCACAGATGTCATTAGATAACCCCACCAACCCTCCCAGGACCTCCTTCCCAGCAGGGCCTGAGACAATCAGAGTTTCATTTTTCAAATGTACCTGCTTTCTGCTAATATATTTATATAATGCTGAATCATCTTTGTATTTCTGAAATAAACGTTACTTGTTCATGGTGTGTTATACCTTTGATACAATGTTAAATGCATTTAGTTAATGACTTTGTTTTGTATCTTTATTCAAAACTGAGACGGGCCTATGAGATGTGTGTGCACGTGTACATGTTCTCAATTTGGTTTTAGTATCAAGAATTTGCTCATGAATATAATCAGTCCTCTTTCTATATACTTGTTTCTATTTTGTAATCCACTAAGTAGTTTAGTCTCTTTAATATTTACTGGGAGTCCCTATTTAATTGTGCATCAGAAAGACTCAAACTCTAGGCCCACGTCACACAAAGCCACCACGTCACAGGAAAGCGGTAGCACTTTAACTGTGACTGGAGACAAATGTGACGTTACGGCTCACACGGTATATAGTTCAGTATGTGTGCTGGAGGGTGGAATACAACTGTTTTCAGTCTAGAAAATGAGAGGAGGAAAGAGCTGGCTCACCTCCAGGTCCAGGAAGACCTCCTCCAGCAGGCTGCCGCAGCCCTCCTTTGCAATGGTGTCCAGAATCCCATCCATACTTGGCTGGCTCAGAGATATACTTTCTTCCATTTCACTTTTTAAATACTTCCTTTTTAAACTTACTATGGATTCTCTGCAAGGAAATGATGAAGGCTCAGTGAAGTGGCTGAGTGTCCTCACCCCATCTTTCTTTCGTTGCTGAGCTCCACTTTCCGTAAGGACCACTCACTTGAAGGTCTGGCAGTTGTTGATGATGGCGACCATGTACTGCACGTAGCAGTGAGGGTGCTGCCGGTTCTTCAGGTGCTCTTCCTTATACAGCTGAGCTTCCTCTTTGTATCTGCAGACACACAGCCCACATCAAGAGCAGCGTTAAGGATAACCTAGAGGGTTCCAAACACCACACTGACCTCATGCCTAATGAATTCTGTATCACTGACATCTAACGAGATGAGTCTCTAAAAATGAAATTCTTTTGGAAGATCTATACTAATAGAACAGAGGAGTTGATCATTTTAAATGGATTAAAAATTAACTTTACATTAGGCTTTAAAATATCGTTCAGTATTCTGATTATATAAATAATTCTGAAATATTTCATTGTACTTGGAAAAGTATTCTTATTGTATCCGACATTCAATTCGCCTAGAAACTCATACAATAGTGTTGAGAACACTATCAAATCTTTCCCTGAAGAAATCAAATGAAAAATAAATTAGACTCTTTAGACATTAAGAAAACAAACAAATGAGATGGCTACATACTTTATTTTTGAACTTATTATGAGGACTCTCAGACATACACAGGACTGGAAGACTAGTATGATGTGTTGTGTATATTTTTAATAGATCTTAAGAACAGGGCAAAGTGAAAATTGGCAATTAAAGGGAAATAATTAAGCATTTACTCCACTTTTCTGTCCAAAGTATGGGTCAGGTGATCAAAGAGCTGAGGTTGATGGGGAAAACTTCCTCTTTACCTAAGATTTTCACCTCATTTCCTCTAACGAAAGGATTAACTCAGCCATGACTCCTCGTCAGATAGCCAAGGGGCAACCCAAGTGACAGGTGCAGCTGTCAGCACCTGAGCCGCAAAAGCAGGACAGAGGGACTTGCATCTCCTGACGTGCTGCAGTGTGGTGTGCACACACTACCTAAGCAAAGTTTTTCCAAAACAATAAATACACAAAGAGTAATCCCACAAGCCTTTAGAGCCAACTTGTGCTTCATGGGCAGACAACAGTCTGAGGACAGGCTGGAGGAGGATCTGTGTGTCTCCATGGCCAGTGGCTTGGAGGTGGCAGGGCCTGCTCCACTGTCCAGAGACCCAAGACCTCAAAGGACCATATGCGATCCAGACCTCCTGCTAACCCATCTGAATACATAACTACAGCAAGGCAGATGTGAGACCACCAGGAAAACCCAATACAAACTTGGGGTCAGAGGGTCCCATGGAATGAATGCTAATGTCTGTGTGGGCTGACGGCACTGCAGTTGGGGCAGAGCATGTAGGCGTGAAATGCCACAATGCCTGGGATCCACTTCCAAGAACTTCAGCAGAGGGGGTAGGGTAGCCGGCTTTAAAGGAACAGCTTTTGAATCTGGTCGACTGACGGGTAAATGGTTTTTTTAAGCCATTCTCTACAGGTCTGAAAATCTTCTTCAGGAACAATTCAAAGGGAGTCAGGCATCCTGAAGACAAGGTCTCCAAGCCCCCCTGTCAAGGGTCAGCTCCGCCAGGTGCTCTCCCACAGTGGTGGGAATGTGGAGTGACCACTGTGCCTGGCGCTGTCCTCCTCCGGCCCCCAGGACATTCAGACAACAGGAAGGACAGATGCCCAAAGGAGAAGCTCTAACTCCAGTGCTGTGCAGTGCCAGCCACGCTGTGGAGGACTCGGCGGCAGGTCTCATCTAGGGTTTCAGGGGATGGTGTAACCAATCAAAGGAAGATAAGGAGAAAAGGCCTGCATTTCTCAATATCAACATCAAAGGTGACCACAGCAAATCCAGGCTTAAGTTCTTTTTTAATATCAGGCATTTTAAGATCAACAAATTTTTGCTTTTAATTTTTAAAAACACATACTTTCTAAAAGAGGACACGGGCAGAAATACGTACCTACTTAAGAAAGAATTCATTTGCTGAAGACACAAAACTAGTACCTTTGTTTTCAAATCTTCACTTATCTGAGCAGCAACTTGAAGATTCTGTTCAAACATCTAAAAATTGGAGAACTTATGAATTTTGCTATAAACTCACAAAAGTTCAGGTTTCTCATTATATAAACCCCATTTGCTAACTGGTAGTTAGGATAGCCCAAATTCAAAGAAAAAAATGAAACCACTTGAAAAATAACAAAGTTAGTTAAACAAACAAATGCCTTTCTCATTGGATAAAAAAACCAAGCGATCCATTCCCTAATGTCCTGCCATGGGCTCGTCTCCAAAACCGGGGCAATATGGACTCTCCCTGAGCGACAGGGAGACTGGGCCCTGGAGGGTGGTGTGGCTTGGGTCACACGGGTGCAGGGCTGGGCTGTGACTTGTGATGTGGAGTTCTTAAGAAGTGGATACACTCTGCTGCCGAGAGGAGCCGGACTTGGAGCACAGCCAGCAGGCAGAGCTCACCCCAGGTCCTTGTTATGAACATCAGAGTTTTGAAAATAAAGGAGAGGGTGAGGACCCATCCGTCTCTAACTGATGGCATCACCCAGAGAGACACCCCCCAGCACTCATTTCTGTCCGACTGGAAGCCAAGCCCTGGGTCACCAGACAGAGTCCTATACGAACATTCTGACAAGACTCAGCCCTCCTGCCAGCAGCATTACTCAAAGGAAGAAAATTCAATGGGCCAGAAGAAAAAAGAGGAAGGAAACAGGAGGACACCAGGAGGCGGCTGGGTACTAAAAAGTAAATTAACTGCAAGAAGGCATGATTATCGTGAAAGTCCAAAGGACTCTTCCCAAAATCCATCGTGTTAGACTCAGTTATGCAGCATTTATGAAGACAAATCTTGGCCATTAACAACATCAGGAAACATTAAACAAGCAAACTCCAATTTGAGCATCAACCACAAATAACACACAATTATGTTTTAGTTCAAATCCAAAAAGATTAGGAAAACCAAAGTGACTTTAGGCAAAACTACTTGGCAAGAAGACGAGAGAGAGGACCTGAGGGGTCAGGCAGGGCTCCATCTTTACTACAAACCGAGGCACTTTGTGTTCCTTTGTAAAACCCGCGGAGCCCATTAAACACCCATTAACGACCCAGGAACCCCAGACGGCACCTGGAAGACGATGGCGGGGAGCGTCGTCTGGTAGTACCCTTCTTGGTCAGCTTCAGGCTCAGTCTCTTTCATCCAGTCTTTCTTGTCTGTCTCTAGTGCTTTCCGCAGCCAGGCGATGATGTTTGACTAAGGGCAGTTGAGCATCACAGAGAAAGGAAGAACAGAACAGGGCCCTCTGAGTCAAGCCAAATGGCCTCTCTTCAGTGGTGCAGCTGTGGAAGCCAAATACAGCGCCCTGGGAATCTCTGTTCCCAAACAAGGGGATGCCAAAGAGGCTGTCCCAGGAGCCACCTCCATGGCGGGTGGTGCTCCCGCCAGCCTCCACTGACTTAACCTTGTGGTGACCATCATGCTGGAGGACAGGCCAGGCTAGTGAGAAGCACTGGGAAGACCGAGGCCAACACACCTCCACTAGGCCTGTCCATGAAAGGCCAGGCGCCACTGCCATCACCTCGGGAGCACAGAGCCCCTGCCTGCTTCCTGGCGTGGGCCTCAGTGCCTCAGTTAGAACACTGCCCCAGGAAGCAAACCCTGACCTCATCTCACCCTAAGACTGCCTGGGGCCACTGGGCAGCTTTTGGTCCCCTAACTGCCACCCTCCCACTCCTGGGCTCAGTGCCAAGAAGCTGGCAGATGCCACTGCACATCAGCAGGACAGTTCCTACCAGGAAGAGGCAGGCTCATTCCTCCAGCCAGAAGAGGTATCCATTTCTGCAGAATGGACACCTTAGACAATCTCCAGATCCAGGGCCAGAGATGTGGCATTCTCCATATCTAACTAGCAAATGTACATTTCAAGACCCAATTTCCCAGAAACAGAGCCTGCACATCCCTAGGAAGCCAACACCAGGATGGGTTTCTTGCCCGCCTTCTTTTGCCCACTGGCATCAGTTACAGCCCAACTCACAGGGAGCCGACAGAGCCATCTGTACACTGGATTCAGCCTATTTCAATGACTGCACGCTGCTCTACTCACAGTGAGAGTTGACATGTACGTGTCCAGTAGCTCAGAGACCACGTTTGGAGAAAGTAAAGGCTCCAGGGTACTGACATCCACTTCTGGGGCCAGCTCCACGTTCCCCATCATCTCTGTGCTACAGCGAAAACCAGGAGCGAGAAAGACTAATTACCAGGGAAACAGAGAGAAAATTCTCAAGTAAGTGTTGCTATTTCTTTTGACACACAAATACCCAACCACCCTTAACTGCTTGGTCAAGGAGGGGAGATGGGGCCTTGTGGAGAGTGCTGGGCAAGGGGCAGAGGCATGCTGGCTGCGCAGCCACCTAAGGCACCTCAATCCCGGCCGTGGCCTATCGTGCCCATGTCATGGGGTGCTGGAGGCTCCACTCAAGAAAGGAGCCCCATGAAGGCGAGATCTATCCACAGCACCTTGTGGGGAAGACCAGAGCTAGCAAACAGGAGGTGCTAAACAGACACGTTCTATTAACTAGGGGAATAATAAACCCATGCTGTTGTTTAGAAATACAAGCTGCTGAGGGAACGTTGCTGGTCCCCACGGGAGGAGAAGGACCAGAGCAGAGAACACGAGGCTGACAGTGACACACCAGTCAGTATGGAGAAGTCACACCATGCTTAGTGCACTGTGCCTAAGAAGGCAGGGGTACGGACCACATTTTGCAAAAAGTTCTCATAAAAAACAGGTAATACTTGGGTACATGGTGAGTTCTTAGAAGTCCAAGGTTCAATTGTTTGGAAAATTCACATGCCTTATGCTGCATTCCCTAAATCTGTGTTTAAAATGACAACACTGAATATTAATAGTTAGTCCACCATTGATAAGAAATCCAAGGTCTTCCTGAGTGAAAAAGTACTTCATAAAACTCTGCAAACATTAAGACCATTTACTTAATGTAGATTCTTTTTATCCCAAGAACCTGAATTCGGCATGAAAATGTTCTAGTACTGAAGCAGTTCAACTTCTCCCATGAAAGGTCCAGTGTGACAGAACGTGATGAGCAACATGAAGCTGTCAAAGAATTCCCAAGGACAGAAAAATGCTAACAATGTGGTGACTGAAAAACAAAATCAAGACACAAAACAGTGCATGGCATACAAATGCACACCCCACAGTCTGGTGGCCAGATCACGGGGAGGGCCCAGTGCCTGGATTCAAATCCTGCTTCCCACTCCCTGGCTGTGTGAACTTGGGCATGTTACTCCTGTGCCTCAGTTTCCTCACACACCAAATGGAGATGATCACAACAGTGCCTTCCACATGGGGCAACGTGCAAGTCGAGGCCTGCACAGGGAAGGCCCAGAATGGGTGATCCTGACAACCACTGACTCACAGGCTGAGTGAGGGCAGCACACAGGAGGCCCAGGCCCAGCACAGCGAGGCTCCCAAAGCGCCAGCCATAATGATCAACACTGTCTATGGGTGACGAGATATTTCTTTCTCTTTAAGTTTTCTGTATTGAAATGTACATATCTCTACTATAAACAGTTACCAAAAAGCGAAACACAAACAAAAAAAATTCCAATACAGTACTTAATACTGTTTTCTATTCACAAAACCATGCAAATTTAAAATGTTTTCCTCTCAGCTAGCTAATCTTAAAGAATTTTAGGATACCCCACCATTGCTTTGTTTTTCAAACCCTATCTCAAACTAATATGTGCATGAAGTGGTACACATCCCTTTTGTGAAGTGACAAAGCCTCAAGGCTGAAATGCAAAAAGGACACCTGATTTTCCAGCATACTGGTGAGAAAAAACCCAACCCGGGGTAGTTAGAAGGGGGAAGGTGGTGTCTCCTCAGCAGTAGTGATTGTACAGGTCACGGGGCCTCCTGGACCCACATGTCCTCACCTGTCCAACAGGGTGAAGCCACCTGCTCACAGTGCAATGGGGAGGAAGCAGGTTAGTGCCTGGTGAGCCCTCAGCAGCACAGAAGAGCCCAATGCTAAACTAACTGCCCAATACAGACGGGACGTCAAGGGCAGAGGCACCACCCAACACAAGAGCATTCACAACCCAGAGGCTGGGCCCTGACCTCAAGGATGCCCCCACAGATGGCCTGGAAAGGAGACTTTCACTAACCAGAAAACAATGCCCGTGGGTGCCCAGCACCTGTCTGGAGCAAAAGGGCTCAGGAGCTCTTGAGAAACTGTCTGTTGGTACGTTTTCATACACAGTTTCTATGTAAAAGAAAACCCAAGACGTAAAGCTGGAGTTACCTTGCATAGGTGTTTAAGACCCACGTCAACAGGCTCACGATCTCATTTGCCTCTAGGTCCTCCGATGCAAGTTCCTGCATCCGTGTGCTCAGGGCCTGGTGGTACATGTTCAGGAGGTTTCTGAAAATCTCATAGTGGGGAGGAAAACACTGAACCATCAGGTTTTTGGCAACAATGAGGTCATCCAGGACATACTTCCTTATGATTTCTAGGTGGCGGACGAGCCACATCTTGTCAGACTCCCTGGTGTCTGCCTGCGTGCCCTCGATTCTAGTAGTCACAGTTCTGTCCAAGATGGCAAACATCTTCTCCTTCCAATTCTTGGGCCTCCCAGGAGGAACAAAGCTAGTTTGCTTTTTCCGGTCAAGTATGCGCCTGTCTATTTTTTCTTCTCTTTCAATGATCCTGACAACTGAGACCAGCAAGGTGGGGTCACGGCGGACAGTGACCAGCGATCTCTGCAGCACCACCCACAGCTGCTTGGCCAGCTCATCAGAGAGCCCCTGTGTGCTCCCGAAGTAGCTGTGGATGAGGGTCATGTCACGAGTGTTCCCGCTGTCCATGCGGTACTGCTCGTACATCAGCCCGTCCCGGGAGCACTCTAGATCCATCAGCTTCCGGTGGGCCTGCAGGAACGCCCCTTGTTCTATGAGGTCCTGGGTCTCCCTCACAATCTCGGGCACTAGGGAAGAAGACAGAAGATGGTGCTGTAAAAAACCACAGAAAAGGTGGTGTAGGATTCCGGGAAGATGGTGAAGGAGGAGGGACCAGGACGATACTGCACTGACAGATCTGAGTAACTACTCTGAAACTCAGGCGTCTACTGCAGGCTGGCAACTTCCAGGGGGAGGCTTGGACAGCAAACTGTAGTGAATTTTGGCCCATTGTAGCTCCTGGCAGTGTAGCAGAGACCCAGCTCTGCCCTCAGCCCCAGCCAGGCCGAACATGTATTCCTGGAGCAGCCCACATATGGCTGTGGGAGCCAGGGTCCTCCAAATATTGCGAATCTGTGCTCCAAGTGCTGACTGCTGCTTCTGTTTAGAGAGGTGCAAATACAGAGGCAGGTGCCATTGCTGTACCCTCCACCCACACTGCTTTGAGCCCCTCTCCCTCCAGCTGGAGTGATTTCCAGGGGATTTAAAGGGCCGATGCCTTTTCCCCCTTTCATTTTTCTCTCTTTCCCTTTTGGAAGACATTCAAAAGCAATCTCACATACAGGAGAATTTATAAACTCACTGCCCATGCCCAGGGAAAGGCACAGACTCAGAAAAGACCTGAGAAGACCTGAAGTTTATATCCCAGCCTGATCCTTAGCACAGAGACACCCTACATCAATCTAAAAAACAAAAACAATAAACAAAAATCAGCACACACTGGGGAAGAGGAGAATCTGGGTTCCAGAGTTACCACACTGTTAAATTCAAATGTCCAGTGTTCAACAAAAGTCACAAGGCATATAAAGATATAGGAAAGTATGGAGAGTCAAAAGAAAAAATAAAAAATAAAAGAAACATCACTGAAGGACATCATTTGCTGTACAGAATTTGCAATACAGAAACATTTGGAGGACATCAACAGGAACCATCCCTGAGAAAGACCAGATGGCACAACTCCTTGACAAAGACTTTAAAAGTCAAAGTTTTAAATATGCTTAAGAACTAAGGGAAGGCATGGAGAAAGTCAAGAAAACAATACATGAACAAAATGGAAATACCTATGAAGAGATGAAAATCTAAAAAGAAACCAAAAATTCTGGAGCTGAAAAGTACAATAACTGAAGTGAAAAATTTACTTCAGGGATTCAAAGGCAGATTTGAGCATGCAGAAGAAAGAATCAGCAAACTTGAAGACAGGACAATGGAAATTATCAAGTCTGCAGAACAGAAAGAAAAAAGACTAAGAAGAGTGAACAGAGCTTGACGGACCTGTGGAACACTGTCAAGCAGACGAACATGCACATTGTGGGAACCCCAGAAGGAGAAAAGAAAGATAAAGGGCAGAGAGACTATCTGAATAATGGTTGAAAACTTACTAAATTTGATGAAAGACATGAATATAAGCATCCGAAAGCACAATAAATTCCAAGTAGGAAAAGCTCAAAGAGATTCTCAGTAAGACACATTATAATCAAAGTGCTAGACACCAAAGACAGACAGAGAGTCCTGAAAGCACCCAGGGAGACGTAACTCCTCACACACAAGGGATGCTCATACACTATCAGCTGATTTTTCATCATAAACTTCAGAGGACAGAAGACAGTGGGCTGGGATATTCAATGTGTTAAAAGAAAAAACTGTAAACCAAGAACCCTATAACTGGCAAACTGTCCTCCAAAAGTGAAGGAGAAATGAAGACATTCCCAGATAAACCAAAGCTGAGGGTCCGTTACCACAAGACATGACCTGCAAGAAATGCTCAAGGGAGTCCTGTGGTGAAAAGAAAGGATGCCAGACAGTTCCTCCAAGCTATACAGAGAAATTCAGATCTCAGTAAAGGTAAATACATGAGCAATTACAGAAGCTACTATTACTGTAAATGTGGTTTGCAGCTCTACTTTTTGTTCTACATAATTTAACAGACAAATACATTTAGAATAAAAAAACTGTTAGTCCAAAGCTAGCATTACTGTAACTTTGCTTTATAATTCCACATTAAGTTTTCTAGAAATTTGAAACACTAATGCATAAAAAAAAACAACTGGGGCCAGCCCTGTGGCCGAGTGGTTAAGTTCGCACACTCTGCTTTGGGGGCCCAGGGTTTCACCAGTTCAGATCCTGGGCACAGACATGGCACTGCTTATCAGGCCACATTGAAGCAGCATCCCACATGTCATAACTAGAAGGACTCACAACTAAATAAAATATACAACTACGTACTGGGGGGATTTGGGTAGAAAAAGCAGGAAAAAAACCAAAAGATTGGCAACATTGTTAGCTCAGGTGCCAATTTAAAAAAAAAACAAAAAAACAGAACTAATTTTGGACACACAATGTATAAAGATATAATTTTGTGACACCAACAACCAAAAGGGGTGGGGACAGAGTTGTACAGGAGCAGAGTTTTGTATGTTATTGAAGTTAAGGTGGTATAAATTCAAATTAGAGTGTAATAACTTTAGGATGTTAAATGTAATCCCCGTGGGAACTACAAACAAAATATCTATAGAATACAAACAAAAGGAAACGAGAAAGGAAGTAAAATGTTTCACTACAAAAGAATCAACTAAATACAAAAGAAGAGAGTAATGCAGAAAATGACAGGATGAAAAAGCTGCTAAGGCGTACAGAAAACAAATGGGAAAATGACAGAATTGAGTCTCTCATTAACAGTAATTACTCTAAATGTAAGTGGATTAAATTCCCACTCAAAGACAAAGATTGGCAGAATGGATAAAAACACATAATCCAGCTGTATGCTGCCTACAGGAGACTCACTTTAGCTCCAAGGACACAAAGACTGAAAATAAAAGGATGGAAAAGATATTCCGTGCAAACAGTAACCAAAGGACAGCAGAGCAGCTATCCTAATATCAAACAAAATAGACTTTAAATCAGAAAAGTTTACAAGAGACAAAAAAGGACATTATATGTTAATAAGAGTCAACAGAGCAAGAAGACGTAACAATTATAAACATTTACACACCTGAGGACAGACCATCAAAATATATGAAGCAAAATTAACAGAACCAGAAAAATAGACAGTTCCATCATAATTCAGAGACTTCAATGTGCCACTCACAATAACGGATAGAACAATCAGACAGAGGATAAGTAAGGAAACAGGGTGTGAACACCACAATAAGCCAACTAGATCTAACAGACACACACAGAACACTCCACCCAACGAGAGAACACACATTCTTCTCAAGTGCACATGGGACGTTTTCTGGGATAGACCATATTATGCCATAGATTAAGTCTCAACAGATTTAAAAAGGTAGTTATCACACAAAGTATGTTGTCTGACCACAATGAAGGTAACAATTAGTAACAGAAGGAAAATTGGAAAAACTTCAAAATTGTGGAAATTAAAAAACACACTTCTAAATAACCAATGGACCAAAGAAGAACTCACAAGGGAAATTAGAAAATACTTAGATATGAATGAAAACAAACATACGACATACCAAAACTTACAAGATGCAAGAAAAGCAGTGCTTAAGGAGAAGTGTATAGCTATAAATTGCTGACATTAAAAAAGAAGATTTCAAATTGACAAGCTAACTTCACAATTTAAGGAACTAGAAAAAGAATAAGCTAAACCCAAAGCTAGTAAAAAGAAGGAAATAATAAAGATTAGAGCAGAAATAGATGAAACAGAGACTAAAAAAATAGAGAAAAGCAACAAAACCAAAAGGTGGTTCTTTGAAAAGATCAACAATTGACAAATCTTTAGCTAGATGGACTAACAAAAAGAGAGAAGACTCAAACACTAAAATCAGAAATGAAAGTGGGGACATTACTACCAATTCTATAGAAATAAAAAGGATTGTAACAGAGTACTATGAACAACTATACACCCACAAACTGGGTAACTTCGATGAAGCAAAAAATTCCTAACAACACAAAACCCATCCGAGACTAAATCGTGAAGAAACAGACAATCTGAAGAGACCTGTAACTAGTAAGGGGCTGGCGGGAGGGGAAGAGGGGAGTTACCATTTAATAGGTGCAGAGTTTCAGGCTTTTTTTTTCTTTTGGTTTTATTGCAATATAATTGACGTAGAGTTTCAGTTTTACAAGATGAAAAGAGTTCTGGAGATGGATGGTGGGGATAGTAGCAAAACAATATGAACGTATTTAATACCACAGAACTGTACACTTAAAAATGGTCAAGATGATAAGTTTTATATATATTTTGGTAAAATATGGTATATTTTACCACAAAAACAGTGAAGGGAAAAAAAAATGTTATGTGCACAGCACTACTGAATCACAAGCAATGAAAAAAGTCCAAAGTAAGCCAAACAGGCACAACACCCTCCCAATAAAAATCTACTCCTAACAAAAAACATGCATACATGGTAGCCTCATTTGTCCACCAGGGAAAGAAAATTACTTTCAACTTCTGTGGATGAACTGCTTCCAGTAAAGTAACTTTTTTTCATTTGGCGTTAGCTTTACAAGACTGGAAGGAAATGTTGCCAGTCAACAGTAAACTGTAAGAGGAGGGAAAGCAACTAGGACGGCGATGGCTGAATGTCGTGAAGGAGGTTCTGACGTGGGGACTTTGTTCCAACTCCAAGCCGTCAACAGTTACCAAGAGGAGCTGCTTCCTGAGCACCCCCTGTGGAGCTGGCAGTGCTGTGCCATCCATGGGAGGACACAGCCCTAAGTGCCCAGGAAGATGAGCATGCACAGAGCAATGTTGCCAGGGACTCAACATCGCGGCCGTAAGACACAGGTGTAAGGGGAGTCCAGAGGAACAGGGGCTGAACAGGACACAGGTTACCTAGACATGATGTGGCAGGAGCAAGGCGACCCATGCTGTGGATTCACAGCGGTGGGCGGATGGGAAGAAACGTGCCAGACTACACTCAGGGGTTAAGCAGAATTTGGGGAAGGACAGAAAGAACTCACTGAGACCAGACATGGGATAAAGGAAGGGCAGGGCTTAGACTATCCCAAGGCTTCCTGCTGGGATGCTGGTGACTGCGACAGGGCGAGGGGATGAAGGAAGGATGGGCTCTGGGGGAGCGGATGAGGAGCTCTTGTCACAGCACCAAGTGTGAGGAGGCTGCACTGAACACAACAGGGAGCCCTGCCCAGGTGGTGGCTGACACTGTTTCCGAATAGGCAGTGGAGCACCCTTACTCACCAGGTCCTGTTCCAGTCTTGGCTAAGACTCCAAAGCATGCCTCATCCCTGGCCACCCTGCCTCTGTCCTGCCCTGCCCTGGCCCATGCACACTTCCTCCACCTGGGAACTGCTGCTCTCCTTTGTCACCTCTCCTGCTGGGAACTGCTCCCTCTCTGTCCCACCCACAGGGCTGCTTCTCTCACAAACCAAAAGCTCCTTCCAGGCGTGTGGTGCCTGCATCTTTCTTCTTCTGCACCTCGCAGAGTCCCAGCGGTCTACTGACTTAACAGCCACACTGCAGCTGAGGGCATGAAGCTCACACAGTGTTCATCCACCCATTTGGGGCATCTGTCCTGACAAAGACAGATGCAAGCATTCTACTAGCCCTGACTTGCTCAACTGATCCTGTCCATCCATGTTCAAAACAGAAACTAAGTGAACAGATGGGAATCACACCTACTGTCTACAGAGGCAGGCCTACAAAACACACTGCACAAAAGCTGGAACCGCCTCTGTGTCACCCACAGAGCCAGGAAAGCAGGTGCAAGTCGTGGGATGAGCACTTGTAGCAGCCCCGCCTGACTACCTGAGAAGATGTTCTTGAGATTCTCCACAGCTGCAGCGAGCTGGCTGTGTCGCACAACTGCATCCTTCACGTCCCTGAGGCTCTCGATGGTGTTGATGCTCTGCCTCCAGTCTTTGCTGACATCGGCCAGGGACCGCTGGATGTCCTTGACGTCACTCAGTGCATTGTGGAGCTGGCTCAGGCCCGTGCGCACCCCATCCAACTGTGACTGGATTGCGGCCTAGGGGAGACACCATGCAGGTGAGCAAAGCTGGGACAGCCACAAACAAATCCTCCCCAGGAGGCTCAAGTGCAGGAAAGAGACATTTCCGTGGCAGGGAACAGTCAATACCCAAAGAAAAGGGAATAAAATTCAACAAGGATTTTACTGATTCACAAGGTAACTTTTTCTTTGCTGCCTCACAACAGGACAACAACGCCATTTAAAGCTTTGTTGAGAAAACCTCACAATACTCCCTTATCCAACCCCTCAGCCTGAAGACGCTGGACATCACCGTGGGTACGCCTTGGGTCCCATGGCCACCCCTGAAATGGTATCTTTATTTTATTATTTTCATTTTTTGCTGAGGAAGATTTGCCTTGAGCTAATATCTGGTGCTAATCCTCCTCTTTTTGTATGTGAGCCACAACCACAGCATGGCCACTGACAGACCAGTGATGTAGGTCCATGCCCAGGAACCAAACCCAGGCTGCCAAAGCGGAGCACACCAAACCTAACACTAGGCCACTAGGGCTGGCCCTAAATGGTATCTTAAGAAAAACTACATACACAATCTTCCAGGCATTCCCTCAGTCTCCTAATAGGCCTTATCTAGGCGGAGAAAACTGTTGGGACTTGCTCATCAGCTTTAGTGGGGAGGGGTCTCCTGCCATTCAGCCAGAACCAGTCTCAGCTCAAGGACAGCCAGCCCCACAGCGCAGAACTGGTACATAACAGATTCAGACTCACTCTGTGGGTCCAACACAATGCCATCCAGCAAGCCGTACAGCCAGAAGGGAGAGGGCATGAAGGAGCAGCAGTAGGTAGACAGGAAAGAGAAGGGAAAGACCAGGCAGCACAATTGAAGCCAGAATACTTTTCACCCGAGTCTTAGGTTGGTTCAGAAATAATTCACAATGATTTTAACAGACTACACAAGGCTTCTTAATCACTACTGATAATTGTTAGTTAATCCCACAAGTTGCCAGAACAAATCAAAGTTCCAACTAAAATGCATCAGGTCCCAACTGTTTTTAACTCAATATGAAACTGCTGTTTCAAATCAGTCCAACAGGTCTCTGGATATTTCACTGCACAAATGAGCCATCCTCATCCTGTCTCCCCAAGCCTGCCATTCCCTGGACGGTAATAACATTTTCAAGGGGAGAGTGACCTCACTGCCCTATCAGTGTGAGAATTAACTCTCCTCAAAGGCACGCTCTTAAATCCCCAAGACGGTTCTGCTGCCTGTCAACTACAGCAGGCCACAGTTTCAACATTTTATAACTATACTCAATGTGGGTATCTTAATAAAACCTCACCTCTTCATATGAATTAAGTTGAAAACCAATCCAAATCATAAAATACCTTGAAAAAGAAGGATTTTCATTCTTGCCTTAGTCTCACACCCTCTTAATAAACGTGTCTGTTCTCCTCCTCCTTCCTTCCCCAGGGCCAGGAGAACGCCTGGGACATGGTCAGCCTGCTACAGCATGTGCTGGAATGATCCAAACAAAATGCTCTCTGGCGGCACTCTGTAGCAGAGCTTACAATAATGAGGATAGCTGTTGTTCTTTTGGTATTGTTTAGAAAGCAAATAGACACTTGCAGGTACTTAAAGCAGTTGCTCCTTTGGCATTTTCAATATTCCTGTGGTCTTCCCTGTAGATTTAATGATTGATAATATATCGTTGAAGGAATGAGCCAAGTAAAGGGAATGCTCTGTTCTGCCTCTTTCCTAGATTATCACAATGTCTAATTTAGCAAAATTACAATGATGATGTTAAGCAGGAATCTGAAACTCAAGACAAACAGCTCTGTCCTGCATGGGAGTGATGCAGGTGCCTATGGCCTCTCTGGTCTCGTACCTTCAATCTGGCCTCCACCGAGGCCTTTTTACGGGCCTCTCTTCTGCGATACTGCTCCACTTTGTCCAGCTGGTCCGGGCGCTGAAGCATCCCAGCAACCCTTTGGACCGCTGTCGCAACAGCCTCCCGGTCTGTCTCCTTCATGGCTAAAAAGCAGGTGGAATCTCCACTCCTGTCATACTAGAGGCATCCTGTGTGCATGGGGGGAGGGGGACAGAGGGGAAGATGTGTTAGGAAGGCGGAAATATCAGATACAAAACTCATCCCCCCAAGTCAGTTGTGCATGAGGGAGCTATAAAGAGAGCACCTGAAATCATGAATCCAGTAAACCTGAAAGTTGAACTAGGATTATGAAATATCTTAATTTCTTAATAAGACAAACCTTCAGAACACAGACACGGAAAAAGTGTTACCTTTAAGTGGGGTAGGGGCGTTTACAGGTATAAGACATGAACACATGGAGGATGTCTGAATAAGAACCCCAGACCACTTATCACATCAGGTGTCAGTCTCCAAGACACTTCTGTTTCTGAGATAGGGCCACTTTCTCATGTCCAGAGCCTGCACACCACCAGCCCTTTGCCATGTGGGCAGGCTGAAGTGGGGAGCAGGGGCTGGGCAGCTGCGCCAGGCCGCCTCAGTGAGGACATGGAAGCACAGGGACAGCACACACCTCACCACCCCCAGCTGAAGTCCCGGCACACATCCTATGATTCCTCCCCAAAATCACTGCTGTCTGTAGCACACAAAATTCCGTTTCCTACTATTTAACAGACTGGTAAAGAAAGGCAAGAGGACAGAAGCACAGGTCCTCCTTTGCTCAGGTTCAAGGGACAGGGCGCAGATGCTGGGACACCTGCCTCACTCCCAGGTTCGCCAAGGGCCTCGCCCAGGAGCTGGGACATCTGGCGAGCGTCTGGGAAGGAGAGGGAGCACAAACACGCGTCCCCTCGACCTCAGCTAGGGCACTGCCACTTCCACTCATGTGTCCTGTGCACACCTGCTCAAAGGCACGAGAAAGACCCGTCCTCTCCCCACGTCTGTCACTTCCCATCCCACGTGCTCGCAGACAAACGCGAAACTCGAGGATTCCCGCCAAGGACTGTTAGCTAATTTCTGTGCCTGCCGTCCCATTCTCTTTCCAAGGAACACTACTGCGAGAGCGCTCCTGCCTCTCCGTTTGCTGCGACAGAAAATGCAGGAACCCACGCGGAAAACCTAACCAGCGGCTGCGTCTGTGTCCCGGCGTCTTCGGGACAGGTGACCAGCGTCCCCACCGACGCTAACCCCGCACGACTTCCATCGCGGGGCAGGCGGCGACCAAGAGCAGGCGTCGGCGGTCACAGGCGCCCGC